>NW_026555930.1:0-46015 GCF_029017545.1 Prosopis cineraria | reverse complement strand
GTTTCTGTGTCATCATCTGCACAATCTTCTTTAGCCAATCAAAATAGTTGCAACACCAAGCCTCCTGCAAAACCAAAGGAAAAAAACCACAAAGCACCCATTTAGACCCAAAACAATGACAGTAAAAGAGTTCTTTTCGTTTAAATGATTGGAGAACTTATTTTGGAGTTAAAAGGAACCATTTTGCATCTTTTCTTTCTCCACTACTTTTTTGAGCAGAGCACAAGGGATGAGGTACAGACTTGCAAAAATTAGCCAGTCAACTACGTAAATAATACAATTACCTCTTACATTTGTATTTGACGTTGTCTCTTGATCAAGCAAGGGCCATCAAAAACACTATATTCACAATTTAGTTGGTAATCTTTACTTGATTCCTGATTTTGCTACAATACTGAGATGTGACAGAGAAAATGATGCCTCTTACTTTCAGGAAAGCTATGGGCTTAGGGAAAAGCAAAACCATACTATAAGACCGTAATATTTAAACAATTTTAGAATACCAAAGCAAGCTGAACAACATCATTGGCAGTCAAAATATAGCTTCAATTATCAAGTATGCATTATACTATTGAGTGAACAAGCTGCAAATTTACCATGCCAATCCAACACAAATAGTTATACTAACGTATAAGCTATAAAATCTATACGACATGTTCTATAGACAAATACTCAGCCATTTGTATCGGAAAAACCACCATAGCTATTGAAGTCAAATTTCAAGATTATACCTTGCACTTAAAAAACAGAGAGACGAAGCTATTTTTGGTGTAAGAATAAAGTGTCTTCTTAGACGAAGCCTATCGCAAAATCCCTTGTTGTGTCCAGCCTATCGTACAATAGTCTGTCGTAGACGAAGAAGCTAGATCGCTCAGTCAAGATCGCATAATGACCCTGTCGCTTCTTGTTGAATGAAGATCGAGTTGAAGCTTGCATGCATCTTATTGCGTTCTGTCAAATCTCCCTAATCGCATCAGGTCCTCTTCTAGCTCGCGTGCGTTCCATCTCAAAGTTTCAGAGATAACTCTGTCTCCTCTCTGTAAGCCCTTGTGGCGATTTCAATTGCAGAGGGCGTAACGTGGATAACGGTAGAAAATTGAAGGAGGGATTTTTTTTTTTTAAATTACAGGTACCAAACTAAAATTGAGGAAAATTATAGGTATTAACAAAATGGTCTTCCCAAAACCTAGTTATAACTAAAACAACATAAAAGTAGCTTTTTCAAAACTAAGAATTAGAAAATAGTTTGACGTAATTATTATTTTTTGCCTAATATGAAAAATTTAAGTTAACTTCTCCAGTTGAATTAGTAAAATTTTTAAATTAGTATTTTAATTAAGTTAATAAAATATTTTATTTATAGTCAGTTTGATCATGATTTAATTACAGTTTTGATCATCAATTTTTGAATCAGTATGTTGACTGATTTAATGATCGACTGTCTTCAATTTTTTCCCTCAAAATACTAAGCAAAGGCCTTGTAATTTTTCAGGTGGGATGATGGCTGGTATAGTGAAGGGAGATAAAATGTGCTCTGATTAGAAGTTTTGTGATGATAGTTGTGGCAAGTGGCGTAAGAAAAATCACAAAGATGGGCAAAGCCACTACTGCTTTAATGAGTGGGTTTGTGATTATCCCTGTGGGCCCCATTCGACAGTCCCAACATGGATTTAACTGGGGCTTTGGGCTTTTGCAATGTGTAAATTCAATCTGGATTCTCGGCTTTTGTTAAAACGACACTGCTATGACCTTTTGAAATTGTCATATGCCCTGTTATTTCCAAATAAATAACAACACTAATGATATGCAAAGTTTTCTGTTCTTGTTTGTTGTTTGGTTTTAAACAATTTTCAGTTATGACTTATGAAGTAATTTCCACGAATGCCATCAATATTTTTAGGAGTAAAAGAGACAAAGAAAATAGTCAAAAAGGCATAAATACTTCTTGGTGATATATCAATGGAAATTGAAAACAATAATAATAATAATAAATATATATAAACATCGAGGTTGAGGTTAATAAGGTTTAGATTACCTAATTAGGTGTTGATACAGCACGCATGCCCAGCTCAGCTCGAAGAAAAATTGGGCATGTTTGGGCCAGGTTGGGCATTGAACTAGATATATTGCCTTGCCCAAAGTGTATGTACCTTTTCCAATATATTTACAAAATTATATGTATATAATATTTATTGATACATGCCGTTTGAATCTTATGACTTATGAGACAAAGGCAAAGCGAGCTTTTAAAACAATCAAATCTTTTTCATTCCAATTATTTTATATTCAATTGTGGATATTGTGTTAAAATTTACGGTAAAATTTGTATTTCAAGCTAGAAACTTATAATTTTTTATCACATAATAATTAAAGTTAACTTTTAATTAATGATAAGAGAATGTTTGCATTATTTTCAAAAGTTAAAAAAAAAACATTACATTATAAATAAGTTTAAATTTTAGGGTCTCACACACTTCTTTATATATAGTTTAAGAATAAAATTATTTTTACAAAAAAGTCACACTATTTGTAACTTATAGACTTCTTATTTTATATTTTGTAGTTTTCATTGTAAACAGGTATCAATATATCATACAATAGAATAAAAAGAAACCAATTATTACTGTGCGAATACTGTTTATTTAATTTGAAATTAATATTTCAATAAACAATGTTTATTTATACAAATATATATATATATATATATTCATTGATATATTTATAAATATTCAACAATTAATGCCTAAGATAATTTTTGTGATATGACCGAGATTCTATCATAAATTTTAATTACAATTACAATTACAATTATTTTAAAAAAAGAGACAGTGAAACAAGAAAGGGAAAATATGAAAAGAAGCTTTCTAGAATCAAAGCAAAAAAGGTAATTCACAAATAATTGTGGATTTCCAAAATCCAAAAAATTAAGTCTTAATATGGAATATGAATGAATGGAATTAACCTCTCAGGGCTTTTACTTATTTAACAAACCACGATAAAATTATATATATAGCTCATGACCAACCAGTTTCATCACAAAGTCCTAATAATTTGGCTCGGAAATTGCATATAAATGGCATCCTTTCTGAATCTTTCTCGTCTCTTCGTGCTCCTACTTCTTGTTTCAACAGGTTTGACCTTTCCTTTTACTTACTTTCAATTTATTCTGTACAAATGAAGTGATTAAACAATCTTTACACGTCATTAGTTTTGTAAAGGGATCGACATAAAACATGCAATGTTGAGTGAATTTCACTCAAATATATGTTTGAACTGTGTATGTATGTATGGATAATATGTTTTCACCTTAAACTTTGATAAGGAGCTTTCCTAAACTCTCGAGGTTGTGCATATAATCTCTTGCAGTCAATTATTTAGTTATTTCACTGACAAAGCATGTATCATTCACCATACATGTCTATTTATACTTTATCTATGTAAACTGCTTCTCATACTTTGTGTCGAAACACTAAATCTTGTGTAGAATAAAGCACTGTCATATTACATTCCATTAGTGAAATAAAGGACAGATTAACAACAGAGGAGTTATATATGTGCGCGCTCGCGTGCATAAATATACGAATATAGGTTTTTTTTTTTTTATGGTAAACTTCTAAAAGAAAAGGAGGCTACTTCACGTAACTCAAAATTAAGAAGTTATACAACCTAAAACTTAGATCTTTTAAAAATAGGAGAGTTATCGATACACCGGGACCTAATTGAGTAGGGAAACATTTAAATTTAAGGAAAAATAATAACAAAATCTCTCCGAATTATGTAAATGATATTTATTCTCTCAAAATGCCATAACACCAATGAGATTTTTAAGGGTTTCTTTATCAATAATTTTTTTTAGAGAAAATACCATTTTATTTTTATTGACAAATTATGATTTCTTGTTCAATTCTTGTAATTTTTTAAAAAAAAGTTATAATTTTTTAAATAATAGTTGTGAATAGAGTTTATTATTTTGAAAACTTATTTTTCAATAAAAAAATTACACTTAACAAATTATAATTTTTTGTTCAACTCTTACTATTTATGGAACAAAAGTTATTGTTCTTTAAATAAAAGTTGTGCTTAAGGCTTTTTTTTTTAATAACAAGAATTACACTTGATAAATTATGATTTCTAATTTAACTCTTTCAATTTACAAAATAAAAGTTCTGATTCTTTAAATAAAAGTTGTAATTGAGTCTTGTTATTTTTAATAAGGGTAAAATAATATTTTTTTTAAAAAAGTTATTGACAAAGGTATTATAATATTTTAAGAGACTAAATTATTATTTATATAATTTAAAAAAATTATTGTCATTTTTTCTAAATATTAAATAATTATATATACAATCTTATTTACTGTATGTTTGGAAATTTGTTTGTTTTGGTCAAAACCTAGTTTTAACTAAAATAATGTGAAAGTAGCTTTGTCTTGAAAATTGCAAAATTTGTTCCAGCTTTGAGACTAAGAATTTGAAAACATTTCCTTCAGGCTCCTTCTTGAAAGATCCTTTAATCTTTGTATAAGATACTTGGTAGGATATAAATTATATTATTTTAATATTATCTTTATTTAAACTCATTAACTATGGGAGAGGATATAATATAAATTTAAAATTTTTTTATTTATGTGGGAATATAATTTGAAAAACTCAATGTGCTAAGTAAAAGCATTGTTATTATTTTACAGGTGGAATGATGGTAGAAATAGTGGAGGCAGATAAAATATGCTCTGATTTTATGACTGGCTGTGGTGACCCTTGTGACGAGTGGTGCAAGAAAAATCACAAAGGTGGCCAAACCCATTGTACCTCCAATGTTTGCACCTGTGCTTATCCCTGTGGGCCCCCACTTGACAGGGCTAAAATGCCTTGAACTTTGGGCTTGGTCTTGGTC
Source organism: Prosopis cineraria (assembly GCF_029017545.1). Lineage (NCBI taxonomy): Eukaryota > Viridiplantae > Streptophyta > Magnoliopsida > Fabales > Fabaceae > Prosopis > Prosopis cineraria. The sequence goes on along the minus strand of NW_026555930.1, from coordinate 41,122 downwards.
TTGGGCATGGGCTCTGCAATCTAGATTCCGGGCTTTTCTCGCAACGACACTGCTGCCAGCTTGTGCATGCAATTGACGTACGCCAGTCCACAACAATAATGATATCCAAAGTTTTCTTTTTCTTTTTTTCTTTAACAATTCTCAGCTATTAATTAATTTCCACGAATGCCGTCGATATTTTTAGGAGGAAAACAGACAAAGAAAGAAAATAGTCAAAACGCCATCAATATTTATTATTGGAGAGATATCACAATGAAAATTGGAAACAATAATAAATGTAGATATAGATAATACTAAAAATGATATGGGAAGTTTTTTTAACACTCACAGATATGAATTAATTTCCACGAATTATATACTTATTTTTAGGATAGAAAAGAGAGAGAAAGAAATGCAATATCATCAACACCAATAAAGTTAAATCTAGTGAAATGAATTAATCTTTTATAATGTAATGAATTAAAATTTAAATGTATTTATATCAAATTATTAAAAAGTGTAGAACTTCAGCTCCCTAATTTATTTATTTTTATTAAAATTCTAAAGCAACCATTGTTTTTAGATAAAAGTAAATTTCATAGTAGTAATAGTAGTAATAATAATTTAAAATAGGATAATGAGTTTGGAGCAATGCCAAATTCTATAATATTCACGATAAAAATAAGATGTTAACAATAAAAAAAAAAGTTAAGATGCATTTTGATTTTTGAATTATTTTTTAATGAGCATCTAATATCATAAATTATTTGCGTCATAATAATTTTGCATTTAAAATAATTAAAATGTAATAAAAAATATATTTTAACTTGCATCTGCTTGTTATGATATGCGGTGTTTTTGATTAAATTTTAATTCTTGTTAATATTTTTAATAATTAATGTTGAAGTATTTAACATCAAAAACAAATATACTATATTTTAATTATTTTAAAGATAAAATTATTACGACAAATAACTTATAATGTTGAGTTGCAAAAATAGTTTGATAAAAATGCAACTTAATCCAATAAAAAACTTTTCATTGATCCCACCATTAGAAATACAGGCAACAACCACCAGTTGGTCCTGTCAGCAATGCGCTTGGCTGCGTACTGTAACACAAATCCAACAAAGAAGGGACCACCAGAGTCTCACATGAGAAGACGAGAACCAAATGTAGCCATAGGATTGACTCGCCGGGAAATCAATTCCCACCAGATCGATGCAAGCTTCTATTCACGAGCTTGCTTCGCCGGCAAGTCATCCTTGGCTCCATTCCACTCTCCTCCTCTTCATGAAAAACTCTGCGACCTTGTATTAACCTCAAATGGAGGTCTCTTCACCATTCTTTTCTCCTTCTCACATCTATCTCCCTGCCTCGTGCTGCATCTAGCTCGATTGACGCCACTGTATATATAGGCCGTGGAGCTAGTGGGAGAACATAACTGATTCTTGTGGATGGTCTGGTATCATTCTCAATTTGACTCGCTGTTCGAAAATCCGTCAGCTCGCAACTGAGTGTTATTCCTGTAAAGGGCAATTATGAATTCTGCATTGTATCTGTTCGATGAAATGCGCCCCTTTTTGTGTGATGTGTTCGGATCTCTTAACGTGTGGGTCTCCACTCTCCACCTGTCCTCTTTGTTATGGGCTTCAATGCTGGATTATATTCCTCTTTTGTGGGCATAGAATTTTTCACAGAGATGAAGAGCTGTCACCTTGGCTCGCCCATGCTTTTTTGTTTTGTGACTGTTGGCCGTGTCAAAGCTCAGGTATGATCAATCTGACTCTGGGAATTTCCTTTTTCATTTGATGCATTTGCAAATGGCAGTGTTTATGATTTACTTTCTGGAGCACTACACATGAATTGTCCATGAAGATATCTTAAAATGAATCTGGAATATCAAAATTCAGATGTGCTCCAGAAAGGCAATAAGGTGTAGAAGGATGGGAGACCTCTTTTATAGCATTGACACGTCAAACCGACGTCAGATTGCTAAGAATGTGATACCGTTATGGAATAACTTTATTAAAAAAAAAAACGTTTTTCCGAGAAAAAAAGGGTTGAAAGGGAGGTTTACTACGTTGCAGATTGAAACGTTTTGTCAACAAACCAATCTTTCAGAATCCTACGCAGAACTTTAGCTTTAAATAGAAGCATCATATTTGATGCATAACTGACTCAAACATGGCCCTACGCTTCAACTACAGTGAAGCACTGTATCACATTGTCATGTTGCAGTATCATACTCTAATCCGCATCAGTCTCCGTGTTTCTAAAACTTTATAATAAATTGAACGTACTACGAGTTAAGAAATCTATTTTCATAAATAATGATCAGGACGATTGTACCTGAAACGGAACGACAGCATGAATGGAAAAACGAACGTCCGTTTATGCCCGTTCCGACACCACCATTAATGAAAATAAAATGCATTTGTAACTTGCCATTTATTTTTTAATTATCAGTTTAAGCATCAGGGTAGTATAAATAGGGATCCTCATTTCCGTGTAAACATCTAAGTTTGAAGCAATAAATCAGAGTTTCCTTTTTCATTCGGTTTCTGAACCAATACCTTTCTTTTATTGGGCATAGGACAGGATGGTGTATTTTTACTTTCCGGGCTAATATGACTATGCGATTGAAAGTTGATCGTCAGCTCTCGGGCAATTTAGAATTGAATTTCAATGCTAATCAATATAGTGAGATTTGAGTCATTTAAATTTTAATCTGAATGATTCAAATTTAAAATATTATTATATTTTATATTTATTAAAATAAAAATTATAAAATAAATTTTTTTATTTTTAATATGATATAAATTTAATTTGAAATGTCTAATTTAATATTAAAATTTTTATAATTGTTATATATTAATTATCCAAATATATTATGCATAGTTCATATTTAAAATCCATTAGTTAAAAGGGCCACATTGCTATAATTTTAACAAAAATTATTAAAATCATTAAATTATTTTATAAATTTTATTTTAATAAATATAAAATATTACTATAAATTTAGACCATTCAGATTAAAATTTAAATGGTTTAAATCTTATTACAGTGATGGGCGCCACCAAAGATGAGCTCGGGAATTTAATTTCCTTGACTATACTTATATATATGACTTAACAGGGCCTGAACAGATAAATAATTGGCAGGATAACCAATACTCATAGCAGACCTTCAATGAATTGCATCATATTTTTAGTGAGACAGGTGGCGTATTTTTCCATCCAAGATGGAAAGGACAATATGCATTATGAAATGATGAACAAAAAGACTATTCTGTCATCTGTTAATCACTCATGTAGTTAAAGGTAAGGGCAATCTAATCTGTTCACTTTATCTGATTTTCATTTTTTCTCTACTTCTATCATACAAAACATATCACGGGGTGAGATGCATACTAAACTTTAATTTTCCTTGTTTATTTTCTTGGTTAAAGGTTATTTTTGCCCTGACTTATTTCTACAAGAAAATTGGTTATCTTAAATTATTCATTAGGATAATGTTATTCTTTAAGTGTTAAAATTATTGCAACGTTGTCCTTTAACTAATAGATAGTAACATTGATTGTCAGCTCTAGAAAGAAAAACAGGGTACAAATATTTCACATTTTGACATATCATATTCTCTCCTGCCGAACATTTATCGGTTACTATATTTTCTTAATTCTCATCATCATCGATCATTCTTTTTGGTTTTGTTGTGATTTCATGTATTTGAAGATAGAGTTATTGAAGTACTTTCCCTCAGGCTGCCGATATCCATGATGAGCTTCTCTCGGGTCTGCGCAATCGCAGCACCAGATTTTGAGCTCTACCTTGTTTTCAATTAAACGTTGGAGATGTATGTAAGAACTTGGAACATGCTTCATTTGAGACTCCACAGCAGCTTTTAATTTTGTTCCATTAAAACGAAAACACAAAGAGGCATTGTTCCACTTCATTATTATATTTAATTTCCATAAGTAGGAAACATGTTCATTGTTGTCAATTTAAGAATAATATGAAGTTTATCATTTACGCATATAAAATAAAAAATAAGAATGCTCTTTCTTGTGTTTCTGAACTTAGAAAAACCAGGCATTCCATCATGTCTACATATTGCTAACTAATTTATAATTTTTTTAAAAATTAATTGAAACTTTGATCTTTTAAAAAATTGTATATCTTTTTAATTATATTCTAATTAAATGTCTTATGTAAGTGTCTTGGTAAAGTCAATTGGAATTCCCATAAATCATTCTTTCAAATAAATGAAGTAGAGATATAGTTAAAAAAAATAAAAAGATCCATCTAATACCCTATATTTTAAGTCAAATGATGTTTCTAGAAAATGTCTTTTATCAAAGATGCAATTAAATGCTCAAGCAAATAAAAGGGAAGAATTGTGAAAAGTTCATGATTGGGTATTCTCTACTTATTTCCTAACCATTAGTCATGCCATGTTTTCAAGAAATAAACATATTACTTCTAATCCTTATTATAACACATCTCTAATTACTTTAATGGAACCAATGAGAGGTGGTTAATTAGTTATTAACTTTATCTGAAAATAGAATAAATTTTTAAATTTATCCCTATTTAAATAAAAAATTAAAATTTGCATTATATTATATTTTATAGTTGATAAATTTAAATAAATATAATATTAAAAAATTATAATTAATATTTTATCAAGTGTCTTATATTAAGAATTAAAAAATATTTATAGAAAGCATTCTATAATAAAGACAGAAGGGAGTATACATATTACATATCTACCGCAATTGGTTATTCCTGATAGGCTAGCTGGTACATTCTTAATAAGTCAACAAATTGCTTTTAATTTTTTTTTTCAAATCACATTGCTGCTGGTTATTGGATACATTATAGAACTTTATTTCTATGTGCAAGTAAAACATTCACACATCATTCTTATTGGCCAGGCTAAAGAAAAAACACCTTTAGTTCCACAACCAACAATTATATTAAAATCATTTAAATGGAAATAACAAATACTATTCCATAAGTAGATTCAGTATAATTGATCCTGGCAGAAAAGACTGACCTTTTAACATCCAGAAAAATTTAAAATAATAAAAAATGATACATATAATTATGTGAATAAATTATAAGTTTAAAATTTGATTTTTTTAATAATTAACTTATTATTTTAATTATGTATCTCTCTTATACTTATAAATTTTGTGATAATATTATGTATTTTTTATGGCTTGTTTGACGTTTAGTAGATATATTTATTTAAGAGGATTGGATAATAGAATATTTCAATAAAATTATTAATGTTAAAATATATATGATATTTTTATGCAGTTCTTAATAATAAATAGTAAAAAGTAAATTTTTTAAATAATAATAATAATAATAATATAAAAAAACAGCTATAAATAAATTTGTATGAGTAGTCATAAAGATGAGATTTTCTTTAAGAGAAAGACACTATTTGGCACATGTGACATAATAGTAGTTTCTTTTGAGAGAAGCCAAGCCCAATTAAATGGATATTGATAAGAATGTCACCTATGATGACTTATCATTTAAGAATTCTGAACCTCTTTCTCAAACCAACACGTTGTATATATCCCTCACTCTTATAATGTAAGCGCATGAATAAAAAAGAATGAGAGGAAAGAGAGAGATGGAGAGAAAGAATGTGAGAGTGAGATTAGATGATAGAGAAGAAGAGAGAGAGGAAGAAGAAAATGGCAAGAGAGATAATATTAAGAAATAAAATGTAGAGAAAATGTATGAGAATGGATAAAAAAAATGACAGAAATTGAGAGAAAAACACGCTAGAAAAAAATAAAGAAAGAAAGCTTAGGATAAATATTAGAGAGGGTTAATATTATCAAATAAAAAAGTTGATATAAGGTAAGATTCTTATCTTATTGAAATTTACATTTTTTTATTTAAATATGAATATTTTCTCCTAATTTTATTTCTAGCTAATTTATCTTAAAGATATTCTATTACTAAGTTTTATTTCTAGCTAATTATAAATGTTCTACGATTATTTATTGACATCTTAGAATGCAATCTTTTGTATAAAATCATTAATAGTTTTTATTTTATAGACGACATGATTTGAGAGTCATCTAATTTTGGCAATCTCATGCTTTTGTATTTTGTGGTCTAGCAATCATAAACTTTATTTGATTATAATCCCTTTGAACTTACAATTTCACACATGAACTAGTTACTAGTTTTATGTAGATATTTATGTATATTATTTATTTAGATTTATGATGTTTCAACATATGATTCAAGTATGTTTTGAACTATCATATTTATTTAGACTTATCATCTTTCAACATATAATTCACAAATGTTTCGAGTGGGAAGTCTTACTCTAAATGTTTGGAATTTCTTTATAAGTATATATATCCAAAAGATTCTGGTTTAATAAATTACATGAAAATATGTAAAAGAAAATTATATTATCGTGTACCAATATCCTTTAGGTAACCCCTATCTAAGTGAAAATGGGATGATATTTATTATGTGGATCCACACTAGGGGATGTTCTAGTTATGCTTAATGCTGTGTGTTGGATGCTTATACTTTTCAAATGCATAATCACATATAATAATCAAGGGAAGATGGTCTAATTTACCATAATATTTTAAGATCTTTTATTAATTTTTATAAACACCTATCATGAGTACTTGAATATATTTTTATATGAATTTCAGTATAGATAAGAGTGAGAAAATTGTTTTTTGCATACAAGGCGGCTGGACTATTATTAGCTCAAACTTGATTTATCTTACCAAGAAATTTTGTAATTTTCACCTTGTTTTTTTGTCGTAATGTGTTTAAATGTCAATTGCCTAGTATATCATCAATAACATAGCTTGTTAGGGATATTAGTAGTACAGGTCATGTTTGGATTCAAGATCTATTGCATTTTGTGTATATCATATATACAAGGATAGTTACATCAAGAGTTCAATTATTGAAGAAAGCAATTGTAATTTTTTTATGAAATTTAGTGATAATATATGTAATATTTAATAAGACTTTTTCTTATTATATTTAGTAATATTTATGAAATGGAAAGAAAAACTTTGTGGCTCTCTCTCACTTCAAGATTAAATTTTATCTCTAATTTCTATATATCAATCAAATATTAATTAATTATATTTAAAATTAGGGTGTTATAGACTTGGGTAGCTACACATGATTAGGGCCTATTATAAACAGGACAAAGTCATGTAAATATAATAAAGATAAGGAAAGAATGAAGAAAACTCAATATGAAGTTTAAATCATCAACCCAAGACCTCCAGTACTTTCTCCAGCCTCTCCAATTACTGAAAATGCCGCTTTCTCATATCTACTCTTTTTCCTCCACCCCTCTTAGAGGTTCATATGTATAGCACTTAAGAACCTAGAAAAAGTTTCCCGAACAGTAATATCTAGAATCAGCTAATTAAGGAAAATATAAAAATATAAAAAATATGGAATAAATCCTAAATAAAACTAAATATAAAAGTGGTATTTTAGGAAAAAAAGAAAACGAGATCAAACTACCTGATATCCGGAAGTTACATTAGACTTGAGATGCTTTGCTTCACAATGCTTTGAATGTTCCAAAAATAAGCCACAACAATAGTTTTAGATGATAAGCTCAAGGGGTCATAACATGGGTGTAAGTATATAGATCATGACACAGATCATGGATTAGGCATCAAGATTAAGATCAAAATAAAATTTACTTCCAAGTATCTCAACTTTTGAAGTATTATCAGTATTTCAAAGATTAGAGGCTAGAAACAAGGGCCTTTGAGATGGACCTGATATGAAAAAAGCTCTTTGAGAGTCTCATATGAGAGAGGAAAGGGAGTAAATATGAACCAAGAAGACCCCCCAGCAACAGCCAAAACTGGGAAATTTTGGCATTGATTAATTAAGCAGAAATAGCCGGCAAGTCATTCTTGGCTCAAATGTACTCTCCACGTTCTTCATGCGAGACACTTGAGCCAAGCACATATATTTTACAATGATATCCTCTTCTGCGTTGTCATATATGAGCTCTCACACATTATTTCTCTGCATGCTTGCATTTTGATACTTTGCTGTTATTTATAGGCAGGGCATATATAAGCCAATGGGAGGAACCCACATCATGAAATTGCCTCCAGAATTAATTCTTTTTCTCGCTTCATTATTTATAGGAATCCCTCATTTTCTACTTTTGACATATATATATATGCTTCTTATCCATCACCACCCAAAGTGGAAAGTTTAGCTTTTTTGGCAGAATCTTGTGCTTAAGTCTTATAAAAGTTTATGATATATGAATAATCATCGATCAATATCAAAAATTTATGTTTCAATTATATATATGTAGATAATATTTACTACATATATAGCTAAGTTCCTACTAAAATTCCGTTTGATTTTGATATGCATCACTGTTCTTCTAATGAAGTGAAAATAAAAACGAATCTTGTGATTTATGAAAGAGCTTGATCAAAACCTCCCAAAAAATAGTCCTTCTCATAGCATTACCTCTATACAAATTGATCTATTTGTAAAGCACGTAGAACTACCTTTAGCTACACTTCCAACGATCAATGGTCATAATTAATTATGAATATAGCCATCTTATTATAATTAGATCGACATCCTACTTGGTTGAATTGATTTTACGTGATCTAAATACAAAAAGCTGATCTCAAATTATATGTTAACAAATGATAACATGTAATTAAATATATAATCAAACTAATAAATTTTTAATTTTACACAAAATTTAAATTGGATCCCCTATATATATATATATATATTTGATAAGAGGATGACACTAAAAATATAATTGTGTATGAGATGTTCACATTTCATTACTACACTCATTTGTTTATTTATTCTATGCACTACCACATCAATGAGATTTAGTAGTAATAAAAAATAAAATGCTACTAATATCAAAGTTAAAGTAGAGATATAGTGTTTCTTATTTTAAATGCTACCACTTATAAATTATTTTTTATTTATAATTTTAATAAATAACAAAAACTGGTGTTTCAAGAGGGACAAAATGTGACCTCTCTATTTTTTATTAAATTAATATTTTGTTCATATAAAAAGCAAAGAAGTAGCATTTTCAATTGAAAATGCCATCTCTCTACTCTGTTAATGATTTAACATTTTATTTTATTAGATTAAATAATTGTTTTATTATAATTTAATTAAAAATTTTAATAGTATTTCTATTATTTAACAAAATAAATGAAGAGAGGTGGCATTTTCAAACTTGAAAAGCCACCTGTCTTCTTCATTCAATATTTAATTATTTTTTATAAGATAAAGTATTATTTTATTAATTTTTATTTAGTTAATATCAATTATTAATATATATTATTACTTAATAATTAAAAATTAGAGAATGCCACTTCTCTCCTTCATTCAATATTTAATTAGTTTTTTATAAGATAAAATATTATTTTATTAATTTTTATTTAGTAAATATTAATTATTAATATATATTATTATTTAATAATTAAAAAGTAGAGAAGTGGCATTTTCTAGACTTAGAAATGCCATTTCTCTGCCCTATTATTGTTTAATATTTTTTATCATATTAAATAATTATTTTATTATAGTTTATTTAATTGATATTTTAATTAATATAACAAATTATTTAATAAATAAAATTAGAGAGGTGGTATTTTTTGAGTTTCAAAATATCATATCTATACTCTCTTATTAGTTTAAAATTTTTTATCATATTAAATAATTATTTTATTATAATTGTTTATTTAGTATTTATAATTAATATATAATAATATTTAACAAAAAAATGAAGAGAGATGGAATTTTTAAATTTGGAAATGCCACCTCTTTCTTTCATTCAATATTTAATTAGTTTTTTATAAAATAAAATATTATTTTATTATAATTTATTTAATTAATATTAATTTTTAATATATATTATTTTTTAATAATTAAAAAATAGAGAGGTGGCATTTTCTAGGCTTGGAAACACCACTTCTTTTCCTTTTTATTGATTTATTATTTTTTATCATATTAAATAATTATTTTATCATAATTTATTTAATTGATAATGTTAATTAGTACATCATATTATTTAAAAAATAAAATCAGAGAGGTGATATTTACTGAGCTTGAAATGCCACATCTATACTTTCTTGTCGATTTAAAATTTTATTTTATCATATTAAATAATTATTTTATTATAATTTATTTATTATTTATAATTAATATATAATAGTATTTAGTAAATGAATGAAGAGAGGTGACATTTTCAAATTTGAAAACGCCACCTCTCTTCTCCATTCAATATTTAATTAGTTTTTTATAAGTAAAATATTATTTTATTATCATTTATTTAGTTAATATTAATTATCAATATATATTATTATATAATAATTAAAAAGTAGAGAGGTGATATTTTCTAGGCTTGAAAATGTCATCTCTTTGCCCTGTTATTAATTATTTTTAAAAATTAGAGATAGTTTTTAACTATTCTTAAAATTTTTAAATTCTAATCTCCTCATCTTTGTCATTTTCTTTGTCAAATCATTTGCTCTTCTCTCTTGCAACTTATGAGTTATCTATTCTCTAATTTTTGAAGTTGTTCTCATTGTCTTCTCTAACTAAGGTCGCTTGTACGAGTACAGTATGACATATTTCTTTTTTTAATTTTTTTATTTTTCTTACCTCTTATCTACTATTTATATATATTTATATGGATCTTCACAATTTTTCTTTTGTTTTTCTTCAATTGATAATTTTTCTTTTCACGATCTTGAACGGTTTGTTATTTTAATTTGCTAATTGGCATATTTATTGGTGAAACAATTCTCTGGGTATAAAGCTTTATTGAGATCTAAGAAACAAATAGTGAAATCTTCAATCTTCATGCTTTCAATGATAAATGTATTGGTTTTGTCAAGTTTTAGACTTTTAAGAAGATGATGATGATAATCTCTATTAGTTATTGAGGAAGAAACTTGTTTTTGATTTAGAATTTGCTCACTTTTTTTATATGAATCTGTTCAATGTTGAAAGATAGCCAAAACTTATGTAGCCAAATGGTAGCTTATCTTTTCTTCATAGTTTATGTAAATTACTTTATTTAATTTCTGTTAAACATTAGTCGTAATTTTTTAAATTTATTATTTATTACTAATAAATCTTATTATATCTCTTAGTTAATATTTAATTTATGTTTTTTTCATCTTTAATTTTTTATGACCTTGCTAAATTTATCATAATTTTATGTAGTATAAAATTAATTATTTATTTTTATTAATTGTATAAATAAATTTTATTGTATAAATTAATTTGTATATTTACTAAAAAAATTATGTACATAAATTGGTGGATATATAAGATATTATATGTGATGCTTTTTAATTTTTTTAAAAAAATAAAATGAAATAGGTAGCGTTCACCTATCTCTTTTTATTTTTAAAAAAGTAAGTTGAAAGGTGGTGTTTTCTATAAAAAACACAACCTTTCTTTCCTTTTATTTTTAAAAAGTAAATAAAGAAGTGACGATGCATTAATGAAATGCCATAGCTGTTGTTAGTTTATTGTAGCGTTTCATTAATTAATGAAACGTCATCTAATATCTAAGATAACATTAAATTTTATAACGTTTTATAAATGTCACGAAATTAAAATTTTAAACATCGTCACCAAAACTCCTTTTTGTAGTAGTGATGCCTCTCTAAAAGCACCATATATATATATGTTTGTATGTATGTATGTATGTATATTTCACTTTTGTGGATGTAGAAGATGCAGAAAGTTAGGATATTAAAAAATAAGGAAAAAGGAAAACCAAAAAGGAAAACGAAAAGAATAAGGAAAAAGGAAAAAGGAAAAAAGGAAAAGGAAAACCAGTTCATCAAATGGCAGGACGACATTGATCTGCTTCTGAGTCAAATAATGACCTCACAGTTTGAAGCAAATTGGGTTGAAGTACCAACTTCTGATTCTTATGGGATTTGAACTTTGAAAAATTAAGTTTGAAGAGGTTGGTGGGAATTAACGTGGAGTAGCCACGCCGGCTTTTGATTAAGAGTTCAAACAAGTACAGTAAGAAGACGACCTGGGATTCCATCCATACTGGTCATGTCTGTCTATAAATACAGAAGGGATTGAGAAGGAGTGAGATCGGAAGATGAGAAAGTTATTTAGGTATATCTAAAGAGTGGATCGTTGATAGAAATAATTAGCCTGCTGGTATGATGATTCATATAAAGCCAACGCTTCTTGATGTTGCACATATATTGTTTGGTGAAGCATCTGGCATGAAAGAGAAGAGAGTGAATTTGAGTCAAGGATGACTTGCCTGCATCATCTTTTCCAATTTGGATGTCATTGCTGGCAGTTATCCTTGCCTCAAGTTTGTTCTTTCTCCTTGCTATATATATGTATATGTATGTGCATATATAGGATCCATCTTGGGTTCTCATTAGGGTGATACAATCTGAATCATTCAGATTTTTAATCTAGACGGTCCAGATTTAAAAAATTAATTTAATATTTTTATGTTATATTTTTTTAAAATAAAAATTTGTAAAAATTATTTAAAAAGTTTTAATAAATATTTTCATGACTAATCTAGTTTATATTTAATTTGAAAATTTTAATTTAATACAAAAATTTTTATATTTTTTATATATTGACTTTTTAGATGTATTTTGTATAGTTCAGATTAAAAATTTTTAACTTGTAATGTTTTTTAAAAAGTTATCGCTAAAATATTATATATTTTATTTTTTATTATTGTATTCATCAAAATAAAAATAAAAACTTTAAATCTGGACCTTGTAGATAAAAATTTAATATTGAATTTGGATTGTTTAGGGTACATATAGATAGTCAATTTAAAAAAATTATAATATTAAATTAGACCACCCAAATTAGATCAGCATTATCTAAATTGATGATGAACATATTTATAAAAATTATAAATTTTTATTTTAATAAATATCAATATAAATATAAATTTAAAATTTTAAAAAAATGGCTAGCCTAATTTTTTTTTGACTGATGAGCACTGTAGATAGACCCATATATTAATATATCAAACTCTTGTTAGCACATGAAGGACACATGCCCTTGTAGACATAGCTTTTTATGTCATTTTTGGAGAATTTTTTAATAGGAAAATAACAATTAAGGATTCCATAAGATCATTAATTACAATTAGAGAGTTTGAGTTATTTAAATTTCAATTATAAATCATGGTCCTTACTTGAAATTAAAAACATATGTGAGTTTATAAAATTGCCTTCAAGTATTGAAATTACTGTTATAAGTTAGAATTATTGTTAATCTCAATTGAGAAAGCTAGAATTTACACTTGGAAATGGAATTAATTATAGTTCTACTTTCTAACTCATAATAGTAATTTCAATAGTCTTAACCTATAACACTTAAGATCTTGATTTTTTTAATTGAAATTAACAATAGTCTCAACCCATGATAATAATATCAATAGTGTCTTTTTTTCCTAAATGGTTTACTTATATATTGGGAAGTATAAAAATTCACAAGTGATTGGCTCTATATTCAAAAGTGGTTTTGATAATTTTTCAAGTGACTATCATATATTTATAAGTGCCTTTCAAAAGTTTTATAATTAAATTTTAGTTTTATATTGGAAACAGCCTATTCCTAGGTGTAGATGATGGTTTTCCTAACTAAACTTAACAATAGTCTCAATTCATCATAGTAAGATCAATAGTGTCTTTTTTTTATTTTCCAAGTGAGAGCAATTTTATAAACTCATATATGCTTTTAATTTCAAGTAAACTCATAATGGTCCATTATTGGGATTTCAATAATTTGGCATCTTTAATTGTAATTAATGGTCTTATGAGGTTCTTAATTACATTGCTATTAGGAGGGGCATAATTCATCATGTAGTGTAAGGTTGGATTATTTTCATTTTTAAAAATGATGTAAATGTATAAGAGTAATTACATCATTTTTTGTCTTTCTATGTTACATTTTATTTTTTTTAAAAGGATTAAGGTTCAATTTTATCCCTGTATTTTATTTCTAAGAGTACTAGGCACCCGATATTCTTAAGTGGGGAAGTTTACCCCTGAACTATTTTATAAGGGAGAAAAAATCCTCTTTCATCAATTGGATATTCATTCTCTCATTTTCTAGTGACTTGTCATTGTATGGGGCTCAGGAAAATATGACTTGGCTTCCAATTTGTGAATGTCGGCATTTTAACCATCCAAGCACATAACACGCTCACACAACTTCCCCCTCCTCTCTCTTTCTCTCTCGTTGTTTGAACTTTGAAGTCTAAACAACTACGAATGCTTTGAAAGACAAATCCTTAGTATGCTACTCTTTCACACTTTTTGTAACATTCTTGATTTTAAATCGAATTAATTAAGCCTAGTTAGATTAATTAAGCGTATTATCGAGGTGTGTGGCTAGAGAGGCCTAACAGGCGTGTTTAGTTTCAATTTCATCCCTAAACGTAGGCCCGAAAGAGAATCAGGTCACCTGAGAATGAAAGAGGAAGAATTTTTGAAAAGGAAGATTCTGTGTCACGTGCTGTGGCTTGTGGATAAGCTGCTGTGATGCATGTGTGGCAACATGCTTGGGAGGTACTCTATGTGCTGCAGTGCATAGTCATATTTTTGCTGCTATAAGTTTACAAAATGAAGCAGAAAATAGAGGAAGAACAAAGAAATATGAGAGAGCAACCAGAAAGCAGTGCTAGGGCATGAAGAATTTAAGTATTAAGAGTATTTTAGAGCTAATAAACACTAAGGGTAAGCTTCCTAACCTAAATCCTTCTCTTTTCTTCCATTTTCTTAATGGTAAAAGTTAGGGTTTTGTTAATAATGGTGATTTTCGGTTCATGTAAACTATAGGTTTAAACTTATTGACTTAAATAGAGTTAATAAGACTAGATTGAGTTAATAAAACTTAATATTTATGGAGATATGATGATTGGAAGTTGAGGGGCACTAAATATCTAAAAATTTCCCATTAATGTGTTAGTTGGAACAATGTATTTCCATTACTGACCATTAAAGAGCTCAATGATGTTAATGAGGGTTAAAGAAAGCTAAGAAACCTTATGTGTACTTTTATATGAGTCAAGAATGAATTTTGAGCATTAAGAAGTATTGAATTATTAGTAAAAATTAGCCGTAATGTGGATATTGATGAGTTGCATTATAAATGCTTATACAATGATTATCCTTGGCATCATTCAAGTTTCTTGAAAGCTTTGGGAGTAAGTATTTGAGGGGTAAAACCTTTGACTTCACAAAGGTTTGAAGTAACTGGAGAAATTCTATCTTATACTTTTATGTGTTAATTAGTTTATTGAATAATATTTGATAATTGAATTGTGTGAAATTGACTAAAATGCAAATGTGGCTTACTTTGTTTGAAAAGCCTACTATGAAGTGGTGATTTAATGCAGTTCAATGATTTTGAAATTATAAAGTTCAATGATTCTTAAAGTGTGAGGTACCATGATTATAAAAATAGGAGTTTAATGATTTGAGTTGATAGGAGTTCAATGATTTTGAAATTTATGGAGTTCAATAATAGGAAATGTGTGAGGTACAATGATTATGATAAATTTAGAGTTCAATGACTTGTTTAATTTGGAGTTCAATGAAAATATGTTTAGAGAGTACCATGATTTCTTGTCAATGACATTTTGTAAGTATATGTATTATAAGAGTTCAATGATTTTCAAAACGATGGAGTTCAATGAAATTGGTTATGTGGAGTTTTATAAAACATGTTAATTGTGAGTTATTACATGGATATGCATTGTATGATCTTGAAAAATAGGAGTTCACCTAGGAAGAGAAGTAGAGAATTAAATCCACGTGGTAGGACTCCTATTTGAGTTTATGGCTTGCTCAAATTGTTTATATACCTATCATCCTAGTTATTTAACAAGAGACTATTCCACTGGTTCAACGAGGGATTTAAACCTAACTAGCTATCTACTGATTTAACAAGGAAGCTAGTTTAGGGAGTATGACACCTCATAGTGTGAGAAAATGGGGAAAATCGTGTTTCATAAGTAAGTTATGTAAGACTTGGCTAGGCAATCTCCTCACAAGTATTTAGGCTAGGGAAGTCCTAGATTATAGACTATCTTAGTGTACCACAGCCCACGATTTCATGTTAAATGAATAAGGAGGATATAAAAGAGGTGTAATCATGCATATAGTAATTAAAGGCATATAGTTGTCTGTAATGTGATCTTAATGGCGATACTCATGAATTGAGTCTTAATCACTTTTGAGTTTATGTCATTTGATTGTGTGACTTTATACTCTTAAATGTTAACTTTATACTCTTAAATGTTTTATATGGTTTGGAGAATTGATTATATTTGTCACTTGCATTTAAATTAATTGACATGTATTAGTATAAGTTAGTTGGACCTTAGTTACTGAGTAGTTGTACTCACCCCACCATCTTCAATATTACAAGAAATAGTTCAAGAGGATTAGATAGAGGAAAGCAACCAGAGGCTTAAGACTATGATTCTATTTATTTTTGAGTCATTATATGTATGTAACAATTGAAATTGCCAACTAGGAATAGTCCATTTGATCCTTACTTGCATTATGTATTTTGTGAGTTGTAAGTGTATTTTGGGCCCTAGGGAGTGATTTTATGAAATGTGATATTTATGATAGGGCTAAAATACTAATACAAGTAAGAATTGGGCATAATCTGTAATGATTATGATTTATTTGATGAAAAAGTTGCTTGAACTCCCTCTTATATGTTTTTGAGATTAAGGGGCTAAGTAGTGAAATTGTAATCTACAAGTGTTTAATATGATGTGGTATGTTCTACAAGCTAGTTTTAGTGTATTGTATGTGGTTTAAGTGATGTCAGTGGCTATTAGCTTTTGGTGAATGAGTTGGACACTTAGTTTTGAAAAAAATGTTGAAAAAGTGTAAGTTTTGAAAAGAGTGTTCAAATTTTACATTGTATAATAATTTGATTATGAAACTAAGACCATTAGTTAGAGCTTGGAAAGAGCTTTCTATAGACACCTAGTTCAGATCAATCGGACGTTGGATGAAGGAGTGAGGTGTGTCGAAAGTTGCCCTAGAAGTTGTCATTTGACAACAAAAAGTTACTGTCATGATATGTGCAATGCGCTGATGCGCATGGTGCAACAAGCTGCGACGCATGTCCTAAATTTTTATAGAAGTACTTTTTTTTCAAATTCTTTTACTAATACACTAATGTTTGAAATGATCTCATGCTTTTGCATAATCATGAACTCTGATTTGTCTATTTTAAAGCCTTTGAAAATGATGTTACTTTTTGAAAACTTGAGATCCCAACTTTTTCACCTAATTGTAACTGGGTATTATATTAATTACTTGAATCTAATCTCTTAATTAATTGAGATTTAAAGTTACTCAGGGTTAGAAGAAGGAGGATATTACACTTTTCTCCCTTTTTACACTGCAATTTCACTGAGCTCCATTTAGCTCCTTTCTTTTCTTCTTGATGAGATTCCCACTGTTGTTAACTTTAAGGGTATATGGTCTTTAATTAGAGCTAAACTCTTTGATCTCCAAACTTAGCTCACTGATTTCTTCTCTAAGTTTCTTAATTACTCGTTCAATTCTTTATCACTTGAGCTACTTTAGCTACATCACTTTACCATTTGGTTCACACCATGGCCTTAGTTGCTACTCGTGTTGGTAAACATCCTAATGTTGTGAGTTCTCAAATTGTTGTTGCAATTTCTTCTTCTCATTAGTATTTTGGTTTAAGCTGTTTTTTTTATTTTTCTCTCTACAAGTCATTATGTTGTATGTTTTGCTCCCATTTTCTTCTCGCATTATGAGTGACGTTTTAATAGCATATGTCCTTCTCCAAATGAGATGCCAACTCATATGGTCAAAATGTCAACCTTCACATATTAGAAGCCAATTCAAATTTTCCTAGGCCCTATGCAATAATAAGTCACTACTCACTAGGAGAACAAATGGGCAATTGACAGAAGGAGCTTTTTGCTCTCTTAAAAAATAATTTAGGAAAAATTTACCCCACTTCTACAAAAAAAATATAAAAATAAAATTGGACCTTAATATTTCAAAAATAATGAATCTCTCTTTAGTTATATAATCATGACATCATAAAGAGAGAGAGTGATGTAAGATAATTTGATTGGGAGAAATACTTAGGTAGACCAGGTGTATCACATCATTTGTAATTTATCCAATTAAAATATTTCAAATAATCTAAATAAAATCTTGTGTGGCATTTTTTAATTGATTGATTTTATTCTTATAACAGAATTCACATTTGATTTTTTACTTTTTATCTCTCTACTATTATTAATATCATAATCAATTTATATTTAATGACATCTAAATGTCATATTTTTATTGGGTAGATTATAAATGACGTGGCATACCCAATCTATCTAAAAATTTCTAATGATTCATATCAATAAATTTCACTCTTGTCTTTTCTTTTCTAAGTTTTGATATTTGTTTTAATTCCTTAACACTACTGTCGAATAGTATCAAAATTAATAAAACTAGATTTTACAGCAAAGCACAACCTAAGTTGTCTCCCTAAGAATCAATAGAGTAACTATTTGAATTATGATTATGAAAATGTAAATAATAAGGGGATTTTTTATGATGAAATTAATTTTAAAAAACTAAATTAAAATTACATAAATAAAGGAAATTCAACTAAGAAAATTATCAAAAACAAGTAGCGCAATTGATCACATCTAAATTTAATCTTTCTCGTCTACCAAATAAATTAATTTTATTTAACTTTATTATTTTGATTTTATTATATGTTTCCCAAATTATCATTTAAGAATTAAATAATAAATTAATTTATAGATTAATTGAAATCTCCCATAATCTATAGCCTAACAACTATTTTATGTTAGCCACACCAGAAATAAAACATCAATAATCACCCAAGCCTAGCTAAATTACTCTTATACTACTCTATCAATCGATTATAGTAAGTAAAATCTCAAATAAAATTTATAATCCAAAAATTATGCAACAAGATTATTCTAATCAACAATAGCAATTAAAACATAAAATTTAGAGGTAGAGAGAAGAAGAGAAAATTGAAATAAAGCTAGAATAAAATCTTCCTTAAACATCAAATACTTTAATTAAAGTTTAGGATCATTATTTGTGACTGATCACACCAGAAAATTAGTTTTGTATCGAACTAAAAATTGAACAAGAACACGTGAAATTTGAAAACAGAAGAAGGAGAAATTGAAGAAAAGACAAAAACAAAGAGCGATCGCCCTCGTGTATGCCTCAGTCATTCACTCCCAGTTTCTATTCTTCTCTCAATTCTCAAAGTGATACCTGCTCGTTTTCTTTTTCTCTTGTAAAAGTCATGATGTGCGTCGCCTCCTGCACCTTTTTATTTTCCAAGGGCAGTGCGTCCTTTTGTAACTAGAATTTATTAATTTAATAAAATAATAAAACTATCCTCAAAACCCTAAATGGAAACTACACTAAAAAATCTAAAATAAATAAAAATAAAGTTGTAAAGATTTTATTCTTAACTTGATCTTTAAGTATGCCCATGTTCTCTTTATCCAAAATAATCTTCATTAGTATCTTCCAAGTTAAATCTAGAATATCTGCACAAATAAAATAAAACAAAATAAAAACTGTGTAAAAATATTAAAGATATCATTTATGTTTTAAAATCAAATATTTAGTTAGTTAAAATCTAAAAGTAGAAGATTAGCTAATAAAATCAAATAATATCTAGTTAAACTCAATTAGCCTTAAATAATTGTTTAAAAATCTAAATTAAAAGGATAAAAATATATAAAATTGTCATTTATCATTCCTATATCTTGTTTTTGCTAAAGCAAGATTAGGAACAGGGTTAGGCGGAGCTAGATGCCTTAAGTAGGAACTTTAATGGCTTGACCCCTTCACACACTCCTATGGCTGACTTAATATCCAAGGTTGTGGCTAAGTAAGAACAAGTTAAGGTTACTTCCAAGGAAGTTGCTAGTGAAGACCCTAAGAAAATGGCTAAGAAGGCCCTAGAAAAAAGCCTCAAGTCCTAAAAAAGGAGGCTTTAGGATGATAGTGAGTAGAAGGTTGAGGAGAAAAGGAAAAAAGGAACTCAGCCTCCTGCTCCATTCTCTTCGCCTCACTTAACTATTACTCAACACATCCTTAAGGAGCTTGTGATTGATAACAAGAGTGATTACTATACTTGAGTCCTTGTTCTTATTGAGGATTTTGATGATGAAAAGCAAGGCCTTTCATTATTAGCTTTCCTTAGCTAGGCTTCCCTATCTCCTTAAGATGAGAATCCTCTTATTCCTTTAGAGTCTTTGGATGCTCTAGATGAAGAAAGGACTGCTACAGCCAAGTCCCCCCTCTGCAAGTACTCAACATGTGGCCTTAGAGATTACTTAGCTCGTGGTTCTAAAGCTAACTTAGCTTGTGATCCCAGAAGCTACTCAACTTGTCATGGTGTTTCAAACAGAAGTAACGGTCTCTATCTTTTTGACAATTGAGCCTTCCATCATTAAAGATCTGTGGACAATCAAGCCGTAAGCTGATGAAATAATTGAGACCTCGAAGGTAGGAGCCTAGCTATTATTAGATAAAGGCAAGGCCGTCATTGTGGCTGACCCTCCTTTGGTATGTTCTTTTATTTTAGCCATGAAATTCTTTTATATATTATGCATTTCTTCTTCTTATTCTTTGACTTCTTTATGCAGGCCCCCTCCTTCTTTGAACTCCCCCAGTACTTACTTTATGGAACTTGAGACCCCTGTAGACTCGACTATTGATGATGTGAAGGATCTTTTCCAAATTCACTTGAAGAAAGATCTAAAGGAATCTCTGCTTTTTCATTTTAAAGACATATTTAAGGCCTTAAGGATCTATGCAGAGATGAGTCTATCACCTCAAGTGGATCTCCTCTACGATAAGCTCCCTCTATATTATTACTAGGTCTAGGAATGTATGACTGTGTTGCCAACATTGGAGAACATTAACACGTCAAGCGAGAATACATTGATCTATTTCCTCAGATAAAGGAAATAAATAGCAAGGTCATTAAGATGTCTACTAGGGTTTAATACATCCTACTCTAAAGGCTAAAGAGGCCGAGTTGAAACAACAATTGGTTGCTGTTTGGAGAGAATTGAAGCAAGCTCAACAATGTGTATGGAGTTTGTTGAGGCTGAAAAGGAGTTGGCCAAGCTATAAGCTGAGTTAGAAGAAAAGGTTTAGGGGTAGTTGAATTGGACAAAGTCAAGCCTCAGTATAAAGCCTTAAAAGATAAACTTAACTGGGCTCTAGGGACTTAGAAGACCTTACAGGAAGCCAAGCTCAACTAATAGTGGCATCCTTCTTTTATTTATATAGATAATGTTTTATTTTATTTTATTTTTATACGTGTACATATGTTAACATTTATTAATATATACATGTTTTTCTTCATTATTTTAGTGTACACTCCACCTAAGGCTACTCTAAGCCTTGGGTTTATTTATTGCTCATGTTTCAATGATGACTAATATTTCTTTAAGTGTTTTCATTTATGGCCCATACGTGAGGTTTCCCATCGAGACTCGTTAACTAGTAAGTGTTCCTTTTGAGTAATTGATGTATTTTGAACGGTCCTTAATTTGATATGGTGATATAAGCTTCTGCACAAGCTCGAGCAACTAAAACTATTTCTTTCTAATTTGTTTGTTGTAGCTTCCAGAAACTTTCTTCTTTTGGGAAATCATGTGTTCCAAAGCTTGTAGTTTTAACTAGTCTAATTAAATTAGCTCATTCATTATAGCTTCATTGTACTCTTTCAAGCTCAATCCCAAACTCTTAGATACTCACAAGGAAGGAATGACTACTTCTAAAGGTAGTATAGCTTCATGCCCGTAAGTTAGTAAGTACATATTTATGCTAGTGGATTCCTTTTTGGATGCTTGATAGGCCCACAATGCTTTTGAAAGTTGTTCATGCCATTTCTTAGGATTATCTTCTATCATTTCCTTCAAGATCCCTTGGATTACTTTATTAGATGCTTCAACTTGCCTGTTTACTTGGGTACACTATGGCATCGATATTAGTAACTTACTGTCACTTTCTTTGACAAAGTCCCTAAAGGTACTTCCAGTGAACATGGTTCCTTGATCTATCATGATTGTCTGAGGGATCTTATATTAAAACAAGATCTTTTATCGTACGAAGTTTATTATGTTATCTTGCTCAACAGTCCTCATGGGGTTAGCCTCCACCTATTTGATGATGTAATCTATGGCTACTAAGATGAATAAGTGGCCTTTAGAAGAGGTCGGGTATATCTTTACTATTATATTTATGGCCTAACCTTAAAAAGTTTATGGCTTGACTACTGGGTTTATGTTTGAGGCTATTGCTCGTTGGATTGCTTTGTACACTTGACATTTTCTACATCTCTTTGTGTATCCAATGCAATCCTTAATCATGGATGGCTAATAGCATCTGTGTCTGTGTACAACCCATTACATCTTTGGCCTAAACTAATGAGCCCCATACAACCTTTTATGCACTTGCCTTAAAACTTTCATGCATTATGTGAACACTAACTATCTCAGTAATAACCCATTTGGTCTCTTTTTATACAACTCGTCTCTAATGAGTACAAAATGTTAAGCATGTACTTTAGTCTTATAAGGTTACCATTAGCTAGGATTCTGTAAGTAGTTCATGAACACATCCAACTAGTCCCATGCTAACCCTTGTAAGATTATGTCATCCTGTACCATCATACCTTGCTAGCATTTAAAAGAATGTTCTATTTTTTCAACCAAGATCAATTTCTTGGTGAGTTTTGGTAAACGCCTTAGCCTTGAAGCTATTTATACTAGCTTATTAGCCTTCTAATTTTAGGCTCGAGGAACATGTGTAAGCATGAATTCCTTGAATTCCTTTATGATTTAAATGGCCGCCATATAATACATCACTAGGGCCAGGCTAGTATCTTG
Source organism: Prosopis cineraria (assembly GCF_029017545.1). NCBI lineage: Eukaryota > Viridiplantae > Streptophyta > Magnoliopsida > Fabales > Fabaceae > Prosopis > Prosopis cineraria. The sequence goes on along the minus strand of NW_026555930.1, from coordinate 18,115 downwards.
TACTTGCCTAGCAATTGCTTGATAACCAACTAAGAGTCCTCTTTAATTTCTATTTCTTAAGATCTTTCTTAACTCTTGAAGTATCTTTAGCTCGGTCAATAATACTTCAGCTTAATTGTTAGTATATTCAAAATCTAGATGTAGTGAAAGTATAGTCTTTATATAGATGTAGTGAAAGTATAGTCTTTATAAGTGTTGGAGATACTATCACAATTCAAGCCCCGAGAGCCTTCTTTATACTAGAACTATTGAATTTGAGCACCTAAGGGCCTAGGTTCACTAAGTTTACGTGGAGTTCCCCATTGTCTTCCAATGCTTTGGCTGAAGGATGATCAGCCAAGAAGTTTGCTAATGCTTGGCCATTAACTGACTTCTGAGATAGGAATATGAATTTTGGTTAAAGGATTATTAGCCAAGAAGTTTGCTAATGCTTAGCCTTTAATTGACTTCTGAGATAGGAATACTAATGAGAATTTAGCTAAGGCTAAGCGTCATTTTCCAATACAGCCTATCATGATAGGTTGATTTAACATATATTTGACTAAATGAAATTAAGACACTATAGACATAACTAAATTTGTTATGCAATGCCTTAACTTGGTACAAGAGTAATACAAAGCCAAACAAGATATTTCAATAGAAGTAACTAGGAGTCCCATTGTTGCATACTCAAATCGCAAAAACGATTTTTGTTCTAATTATTAATAAGGTTAAGAGAAAGTTATGATCCTGAAAGAAAGTGTATTTAAGTATGGCTGGTAGAACCCTCATGATAAAAGCTGTTTTTATTAGTTATTCCCACTTATATAATGCAAACTATACTCTTACCTAATGGTATTTTGCAAGAATTGGAAAAGATAAGTAGGAACTTTTTATGAAATCATGATGAGACAATAGAGAGGATGCAAGTAATCTCATAGGAAATAGAGAAGAAGCCAAAGAGTGTAAGTGGCTTAGGAATTAAAGATCTTCATCAACAAAATACTACTTTTATTATGAAATTGTGTTGGGGTTTAGTTATGATTGAGGAGATGTTGTGGGTTAAATATTTAAATAAAAAATATAGGTGTAGTAATGAAGAATGGCTGACAGTTAATAAGAAAAGATTCTCTTATAAGACTTGGCAAGCAATCGCTACTATCTGGGAATAGTTCTCTAAGGGCACAGGGAAGAAACTGGTGAGTGATTGAAACACTAATATTTTTCCTGGTGTGATGGCATAATTTGGAGTTTCCTTTGTGACATTATGCAGATAGAGTGAGCTCTCGGTTTAACCCATCTGAGTTAATAGAAGAGCATATATTACTAAATGGCCAATGGAATATACACATTATTGGCAAAATATGCTGCCACGTTAGGTTATTAATTCTCTTCTTTAGATGAAACCTCCTATCAGACATGGAAATGACAAAATTTAGTGGATGCAAGCTTTTGATGGAATATTTAATGTAAAAAATGCATATAACTTCATTACTAACTTGGCACATAAATCTAATGAACCTTTATGGATGAAATTATGGAAACGGCCACTTTGAAAAAAGTGAAATTCTTCATGTGGCAAGTGATCACTCATGAAAGACTCTTAACCAACACATTCAGGGCTAGATATGGGGTTACCAAAAATGCAAACTATTTATTGAACTATCATTGTGAGGAGAGTGTTATACACATTATTCGAGATCATGAAGCAACTAAAAGAAGTGGGAGAAAAATATATCTATAAAGAATTTTTTTTGATTTTTTTAATGGTAATTTACAAGTCACAACATAATCCATGTCAGAGAAGGTTTGAACGATGGCCGTGGTCGAATTTTTTTTTTGTTATACTTTCTTATTATTATGGAAAGCTAGTTGTAGCAAATTACTTGAAGGACAAGTTTCTACACATGAGGACATTCTTCATTAATGTTTGTATCTTACCATAGAAGAGGCATTAGGGCATACATTCCCTCATGCAGTTTTCTAAGAGTTAACAAAGGAGATAACCACCTAGATCCTATCACTTACAAACTTTGTCCGAGTTGATATGGATGCTTTGATCAAGCATGTAGGTCAGGCTACTTGTAAAGGCATTATTAGAGTCTCTATAAGTAATTGGCTTATAGGATTTCAATTGAAGATAGGCACTGCATCAATAAGTGAAGCTAAACTTGTTGCCATCAAAATAGGGTTTGAATTATGTCACAATGAACATTTTAGTAATGTGTAGTTGTTTTCAGATTCATTGAAAGCCTTAAATCTCATTATTGCACCTTCATCATGACTTTCCTAGATACAGAAGATTGATAGGTTTAGAAAAATAAGAATCACCACCAAAGTTCTCAAGAAGCTTAGAAAATTACATAATATAAAGGATGGTTTACAAAAAAGGTTCGGAAGTCGAGTGTGTGTGAGGAAAGTGTTAGACACTCCACTACACCTATTCATAAGAACAATTATCCTAAGTTGATTGCATACAATTAATTGGCCTTTGAATAATATCTTAATTACCCTTTAATCACATGCAAAAATAAAGATAAAAAATAAAAAATTAATAAAAATAAATTATTTATTTACATAGGTGGATTTGACTTAGGATCAAAGCATAAGGCTCACATACCTTGCAATGAAAATTAAAGTCCACATGGTTTGAGACATTATTATTTAATTAAAAATTTTAATTATTTTTTGAAAAGAATTTTATTTTGGGTATATATAGTTTTATTTATTTTTTAAATTAAAATTCGTTTTAAGAAAGTACCTTTGGGTAAGAGAAAAAAAATTAGTATTGGAATCTGTGATGATTTAGTATCACTCAAAATCTATTGGTTGACACTCTAAATGCATACGATGATTTAGTATTACTCATGGCAAATCTTAAAGGAATTTTCAAAGTAAATTTTCTATAAAATAATTTAATTATAAAATTTTAATGCAAAATTTGGTATCTAGGATGAATTAGTGTCATTTATAGTATTTCATTAGATGCTTTTAGGCATCTACAATAACTTAATATCATTCATGATATAGCCTAAAATATATCAATAATTTTATTGTTTTACCTATGATAACTTAGTGTTATTCATAGTAAATCACTATGAGGATTGACAATGATTTGATATCACTCATGGTCATTGAGCAACACTTTGTACTCTCAAAGAGACTTATTTTCTCTCATGAAGGACTCTCAAGTAAAGGAAATTAAAATAAAAGGAAGGAATATGAAAAGAAGAGATAAATGTGAATGTGCGCATCAAGCAGGTACAATCAAATTAATCTTATTACATTTCTATGTGAGGACGTAAAAAAAAATAATCATAATACACATATACACGAATCTCAAATACCCACCACAATTTCTCCTTTATTTTCTTCCATTAGTTACCGTAAGGCTCTTTATTCGATACACAAACAATGGGTTTCTTGTGTTTCTAGAACATAGGAAAAAACGAATAGTAGATATTTTCATTCAAACAAAGTCGGAATGCAATTATCTTGATGTTCTATTCTAAATTTAAAGCATATACACAAAACTTAGTGATTATACAATCAACCACTTGGAAGTGTGTCGTTGAAGCCATGTACATGCAGTAGACCTAAGTGGTCTCTCATGACTAGATCACACAACAAAAGCTAACTCATATTCCCACCAAGGGCCTTCACGTTATTAATATGATGCAGTATAAAAGAAAGGCCCCCACACATATAATGAATAATAAGGTACAAAGTCATTAATCTCAAATTACCCAACATGACAAAACACAATGTAGTTCTCATTCTTAATAGGCTATTATTATTAGCTCGTCGTTGTTGTTCCTCCTTGCTCCATCAATCTTACATCTCCCCTAGTTCGGCGGTCTCTCTTTCTCCATATTTTTCTCCCCTTCTTTTCCCTTTCTCAAAGTTTCTCTTTCCCCCACCCTTTTCCTCCTCTTCCTATCCCTTTTGTAGACCCAACTAGGGTTTATTCTCATCAATGACCCAATCTTATCAAATCAAAACCTTTTGCTTTCATTATTTCTGATTCAAATCAAAGAATTTAATTTGATAGAATCATAATTATGGGGACTTGGAGATTCCAGAAAAGGAAAATATTTTTTAATTTGATTTATGAAGATATTTTTTATGTTTTATCATTAAAAAACCCATTCTTCCATTCTTCCATTTTATCCATTTAAGTTTATTATATTTTTTTATTTTATTTTCAATTTACATCTAAAAAACCCAGACAAATCATATTAAGAGAGTTACTCTATAAGTTATTCACCAAGGGATATAATTCGATGTGCAGACTACTTAGCACAACAGGCTCATGGTGCTGGAATTGGAATCCAACTAATTCGTTCAAATCCCCCAAGCTTGACCAATATGGTCATGAGTGATGGAGTTAGTCATAAGTAATTGTTTTGGCTTTTTGCTTTTGATATTCAAGCTTCGACCTGCCTTGTAAACACACACACACACACACACACACATGAAAGAAAAATAAAAAATAAAAGAATGTAGGCCAACGGGATATATATGAGCTTGTTAGTTCACTGTAAGCCCAACAAATATTTACTAAGCTAGGCTCTATATCTTCTAATCCTATTTATAAATTAATTTAAATATATTTTATCAAAAAATTTAAAACTTATTAACTCAAGCTCTACTTTTTAATAGACTTAGATGAGATTTCGTTAAGTTAACCTAGGTTTGGTGAGTTTTATGAGCCATCTCATACATCAACTAACTAATCATATCCTTTCATACGACCAATTTAGTCTCTTGTATGATTCTGATCAATCAATGAAACTTTTTGATAACTAAAAACTTAATTTTACATTGAATTGTGATACTTCCTCTATTTCAAATTACATGACACTTTTAGACAACATCATATATATTAATAAAGCTTATTATATACACTTTACATCTTTATTTTTTCAAGACAAAAATATAAACTTTCAAAAATGCTTTTCATTTAATACTCAATTTGTACAAAAGCATTAAAGAAAGAGAATATATGAAAAAAAATAATATTAAAAATATCATTAATAAAATCTTATTTTATCAAAATGTTTTATATTTTAAGATGTCGAATCTCTCCTAAAAGTATCTTATAATTTAAAACAAAGATAATATCATTTTATTATAATGATAGGCTAGCTAGTTGTTATGCAAAACATACCTTTGTTCTTGATAACAAGTACATCAATCAATTACATGACAAAACCAGAAGTTTAGGTTGACATATTATAAATTCAGCGAGTGGAAATAGTGATGATAAACATACATGAATTAGCATATGGGAATAATAATACATAATTAACTACAACTATACACAAGCTACAGCTCCAACCAACAAACAGATATTTTGATATTACAAAAAAACAAAAAACAAAAAAGGGCTGGGCCACTTATACACAGGTTAAATGGGCTAGATCAAAATTTTTGGCAACTCAACCTTTTTAGTTTTGGGTTAACTGGACTGGCCCAGAGGCCCAACTCATATTCTTGATTTGCGCTTTTTTTTTTTTAATCAAACTCATGTTCTTGGTTCTGATTACAAAAATTTGAAAAGATGACATGTAAAATAACCCCATTATTTTCACACCATCACATATGTTTTCTTTAATTTTTTTAAAATTAAGATTAAAGTATATATTTAATTCTTTAACTTTATACAATATTTCATTTTGGTCTCATAATTTTATAAGGTGTCATTTTAATCATTTAATACTAAACTTGTTAGTTTTATCCTAATAAATTTTTGTATTGAACTTTCAAATATTAACAAAATATTCTTAAATATTGATATATTAAGTTTAATTTTTTTAAAATAATAATGACTAATATAAAAAATAATCATTTAAAAGTAAAGTAATTATGATTAAATAATTAAAAAGATACTTTACATAATTAAATGTTTAAATTAAAACCTTAAATAAAATTAAAAGACTAAAAGTATACTTTATTCAAAAATCAAGTTCTTGTTTTAAAATTTTACACTTAACCTTTTTTTACAAGAGGAAGGCTCATGCATGTACGCACGCACACAAATATATTGACAATATGTTTAAACTTGGAATCTCATTGAAAACAATCAAATCAATTTCTTTTTAGGATCTCATGGAAAAAAACATGGGAAAATTATTACCTAAATATTATTAGCCTCTTGTTCCACATTCTGGTGCCAATTATTTCATCCTTCACCATCTTGTCTTATTTCATTACTCCTACATACAAGATTTGATGTTTACAAGATATATGGAATATACTTTTTTTTTTGGAGCAAAAATATGGAATATACATTTGATTTAACCCATTTTATACCATATTTAAATTAAACTGAATCATGGACTACATACTTTACACAAAAGCTAAAATAAAAACGTATTGCTAATCATTTTATGAATAACGTGGCTTCTCTCATGTTCCATATAAATGGTTTAATTTAAAAACAATAATAAAACTTGTCTAAACCTTATATAGCATAATGACACTATAAAAAATGGCAATGATTTTATTTTTTTTAAAGTAAGTTTAGCAACAATATTAACATTTGTCATGACACAATTATTATTTTCATATTTTAGTTTTAATTATGATTAGTTATTAGAACACTTCATGATTAGCAGCTTTCGTGCATTTTACAATTATGATGCTATATTTTGCCTAGGTACTGTAAAAGACTGATACTTGATACTCGATGACCATAACATTTAAAAGCACTTCAAAACTAGATCATGACCTTTCATCACCATTAGACTTTGTAATGCTGATTGATCTGACCAAGCAAAATACAAGCAATTGCCACTACTTGGTCCTCTGATTCTGTTCCTTGCATCTTTCTCTGACGTCTGTAGAAAATCCAACAAACAAGAAGGGATCATCAGAGTCTCACATGAGAAGAAGAAAGCCAAACGTAGCCACAGGATTGACTTGCCGGGAAATCAATTCCCACCGGATCAATGCAAGCTTCTATTATGAGCTTGCTTCGCCGGCAAGTCATCCTTGGCTCCATTCCACTCTCCTCCTCTTCATGAAAAACTCGCCGACCACACATTAACCTCAAATGGTGGTTTCTTCACAATTCTTTTGTCCTTCTCACATCTATCTCTCTGTCTCATGCTATATCTTGCTTGATTGACGCCACGGTATATATTGGCAGTGGAGCTAGTGGGAAATAATTAGTGATTCTCTTGGAGGGTCCCCAATATTCTCAATTCGACCCACCATTCAAAAATTAGTCGGAAGAGGCGAGTGGCTATTGTTTCTTTTAAAAAGGCAATCATGAATACTGCATTCTATCTGTTCGATGAAAAGCATCACTTTTGTCGATGTATTCCGATTTCTTCTGGGGTCTTCACTCGCCACCCGTCGTTTACTCATCGGGCTTCATTGCTGGATTCCCCTGTTGTGGGCATAGAATCTTGCAAAAGATGAGTGGTCACCTTAGAATGCCCATAATATTTGGATAGGTCAAAGGCTCAGGTAAGAGGGAACGGACACTCGGAATTTCCTTTCCTGTTTTTTTTTTGAAGCATTTGCAAATGGTAGGGTTTATGGCCTATTTCCAGAAGCACTATTCATGAATTGTCCATGATGATATCTTAGAATGTATCTGCAGTATCAGTATTCAAATGTTCTTCAACATAGGCAAAAAGGGTAGGAAGAGATGGGAGACCTCTTTCTCTAGCATCGACACGTTAAGCAGACATGAGATTGCTTAGAATGCGATACTATTACACTATTACATTTACAGAATAACTTTATCTATAAAACATTGGTTCAGAACAAAGTTAAAAGGGAGATCGTTACAGTTGCTGGCTGGTGCATTTTGTGAAGAAACAAATCTGTTAATGTAGCATCTTGGCAAAACTTTAGATATGAATATGTAGTGATGATTAAAAAACGAATCAGTTTTAAATTCGATGCCTTGATTATAATTTAAATCAGCATGACACTACATTTCGAATTAGAATAGAAGTATGGTGGACTGCTTGTCTTGACTATGAGACGAGAATTGTTCTATTTCACAAATATTTAATATTATGATTGTATCTCCAAGTTTCGGCAACAAATTATTTCATTTATTATTATACTGTCAACAAACATGTTTAGTAACCCTGTTTATTGCTTCGTCTGCTATCAATCTCCCCAAAATTGTGGAATGATATCGACGTCTTTATTTACCGATTCATCCTCAATTCAAATAATTGTTTGAAAAATGTCATTAAAATTTCATACTGTTTTATTGTTTCTAGGTTTTAATGATTTTCAAAACATTGCGCGATGATGTGCAACAGAGCATGGTTATTTGTATTGGCCAGCTAGATGGGTTATGCTTTATTTTTTAAATGAATTTGAAGTGGTTCTGAGTGTTACATCAAGTCTCAGAGATAGCCGTGCTATTCATAACTTAGGGATAGTATGGCTTCCTATATTATATATATAGACAGAATTGAAAAGATAAGATAATTTTACATTATATAGTATGATCTTAAACAATATTAGATGCTGTAGCAATATTGACAAGAGGCTTTAACACCATTCAATCTATATACTAAAAAATTTATTGCTTTCTGGTTCTGAATCCAACTGCATTTGAAATTTGGAGTCAAAGGAGGAGTATATAATTTGCCACAATTTTCAGAATTTCCCAAACATAGTATCTGGAGATCCATTTGAGTTCACAAAACTCTCACTGAATGCCCTTTTCATTCATCCTCGCTTTGGTTTGACTTAAGCCCTTAAGAAGCAAATGATAGTCTGAAATCTGGAAGCGACAGTTTTTCAATTTGTTCAAGACTTCAATAGATTAAATTATTGCAGTACTTTATCTCATGGGAATGGAACTACAAAACAAGATTCAGGCTTGACCTTGTATTTCAGTTCTGTTTGGCAAAATCCTTTTTTTTTTTTTGGAGGGGTGGGGGGACTCATATATTTGGCCTATTATTAGGGGCCAAAAAGAAATTGTTCTAGTTGATGTTTGTCTACCATTGAAATTTAGTTTTCAAAGGTGGGCAAATTGCTTAATACTGTCAACTCTGAAAATAAGAAAGCTCTTTCTTGTATAAAAGACGAACCATAATTCTACAAGTAATGGTCATTATAATTTATAGGAACATTTGAGGAACTCTTCTGGGCAAGCTATGTTCAATATTAATGTATGTTGTCATCCCAATCTAGATTAGCATGATACTAAAAACTGACCAGTGCAGCTAACTAAAAGAAAAAATGACTAGTGCAGCTTGAAAAGAGAAAAAGGGAAGAAAGAAATAAAGATGGCCCCGTGGTTATTGGTTCTCATAATTTTTTTTAATCTCTTCATATTAGATAAACCAGGTACTAAAATTATGCTTTTGTGCATTATTCTGTTACTGTCTTCCTCTCTTAATCTATACTGTTTATGAAACTCAAAGGCATTCAACTAGCTGTGATGAAGCTCTGACATTGACACATTTACAGGGCACAACACACAAATATGTTGCACTGTAAGTTTTAGTTATCTAACACGTATGTCAGATATGAATCATGCAGGATATGACTCAGACAAGAAGGGCAAAGAACAAGCTCTTTGAGAGTCTCATATGACAGAGGAAAGGGGGCAAACTTGAGCCAGGACGACACCGGCAGAAGCCAGAGATGGCAAAGTTTGCTATTTAATTAGCAGATGCCGGCAAGTCATCCTTGGCTCAAATATACTCTCTCCCTCTTCGTGTGAGGCTCTAAGAGCAAATATCATTGATATTCTTGACCATTTCCATAAGCTTTTAGATTTTCTCTACATGCACTTTGAGCATTATACTAATTCTATTTATAGCAGGAGCAGATGTCAACGGGTGGAATTCCCCGTCTGATAAAGATAATTGATTTGGCTCAATAATATTCTTTTGTACATGATTTTCTACATATGATATGCTTCTTATCCAGAACCTCCCTTATTTGGAATCAATGTCCATATTGGGACGTTTATCTGTTTGGTACAAGCAAGAGTTGACGACACAAGGACACATAATCCACTTCTTTCTCATGTAGATGGTATGGCTCCCACGTCTCGTTAGCTTTGAATTTTGAATCATGCAGAGTCTAAATTCAGTGAGAAGTTACAAGGGAAAGTGACTGAAGCAGCCACAAGACTGTGATGGGAATTAGAAGGTATGTACGCTGGTATTACACCACACCGATGTCCATGATGGTATCTTAAAATGTAACTGCAATGTCAAAATTCAAATTTTCTTCAAAACAGGCGAAAAGGGTAAGAAGATATGGGAGACCTCTTTCTAGAATTGACACGTTAAGGAGGCATGAGATTGCTAAGAATGTGATACTGTTACAGAATAACTTTATCCAGAAAACGGTGGTTCAGAACAAAGTAAAGAAGGGAGATCATTGTTATTGCTGCTTGTGGCTGGTGCATTTTGTCCAGAAACAGATCTCTCAGAATAATGTAGCATCTTATGGGCAAAACTTTAGATATGAATATGTATTGATAATTGAAATATGAATTACTAATATATTCGATGCGTTGACTGCAATTTATATCAGCATGACATGACACTACATTTTGAATAAGAATAACCGCACTTGCTTTACTATGTGGCAGTGTCATAATTGTATTTTATTTGTATCAATTTTTATTCCTTTAAAACTATAATGGATGGAATGTATTGACATTGAGCTAAGATTTATTCTTTTTCACAAATATTTAATAGTATGGTTGAATTTCCAAGTTCCAGCAGTAAATCATTCCATTTAACATTTTCACTGTCAACAACTATGTTTATTAACGTTGTTTATTAATTCATCTGCTATCCACGTCTCCCCAATTGTGGAATGATATCAAAATCTTTATCTACAGATTCATTCCCAATTCAAGTATTTGTTTGAACAATGTCATCAAAATTTAAAATTGTTTCATTATTTCCAGGTTTAATGAGTTTCAATACATTGTGTGATGACTTGCAACAGGACATGGCCGTTTATATTGGCAAACTAGATGTGATATCTTTGATTTTTGACTGTATTAGATTAGATGTGGGTCATATGTATTGCATGTAATTTAATAAATGACACATTGCTCATGATTAGAAATAGTGCGATTTCCTATAGATTATATATATATATATATATATATATTGATAGAAGCAAAAAGAACCTTCTAAAATTAGCATGAATGATAAAGGCTTTCATTACTTAAACAAATAGTTGGGGGTTCGAACCATAATCATTATGTATGTAGCAATTTAGTTGGAATGGGTTTATTCATTGTTCTCAATTTCTCAATATCTTGGAGGAGGTATTCTCTACTCTCATTGGAGCCTGCTCCTTATACTTACACAAAAAAAAAAAGAGAAAAAAAAAGAATCGAAAATATAAGATTCTATAGCTTTCTGGTTCTGAATCCAATTGCATTTGAAATTTGGAGTCTCAAAGGATGAGTATATAATCTGCCCCAATTTTTCAGAATTTCCCCCGATAGCATATGGAGATCTATATGACTTCGTCAAACTCTCACTAAATGCTCCCATCATTCATCTTTGCTTTGGTTTCACTCAGGCTCAGAAATCTGGAAGTGACTATAATTTGTTGAAGACTTTGTTAGCATTGAAGAACTTTATCTCATGGGAATGGAATTGTAAAATGTGGCTTTGCATTGTTTTTCAGTTCTGCGCTGCAAAATCATTGAAGGAATGTGTCAGAACTCAGAATATGCTTTACTTTATCCACAACAGCTTTTAATATTTGGCCTATTATGGGCAAATAATCGTTTCAGTGGACGTTTGATGAGTATCATTGAAAATTTTTGTGTTCAAATGTGGCTAATTAAATAGTTAATGCTGTCAACTCTTGAATAAGAAAGCTTTTTGTGTTTCTTGAACATATAAAGGACTAAACATATATAGTCATGCAAGTGATGGTCATTATAGGACTAATGAACTTTGCCAGCTGGTGATTTTCAATACTGATACAATAAGGCATTCTTTATGCTAATATTGGTACTCCATAATTTTCATAAATCAACAATTCGGCTTGAAAACTCATTCTAATTCTCTTTTTCATACCAGCAGATTCGATCAATCCAAGAATCAAAGTAAAATTAAGTGAGATTCTGGAAGGATTAAGAAACTGAAAATTAAAAAGAAGCAAAAACATAAAAATAATGAAGGATGCAAACAAAATTTAACATGGAAAAACCCGTAGTATGAGGGAGAAAAAACACATGGGCAACAAATAAAAAAAAAAAATCGATAATGCAAGATCAAGATTACAATGAATCTACTATCTGATCTTTGATAAATAAAAAAAAATGAATTTAAGTTTCTAAACTGGATTTTGTTATATGAATCCTGCAAATAATATCATGACAATCATGGACATGATAGATATCATACTAAAATATTAACTTGTCAACAAGCATGACCATAAAATAATCATACTATGATAGAAATTTGAGGCACAAATTCTAACATGTATCACATCCACTACTCTGTCATCCTCTCTCAAACAATCTATGTTCAAGAAACTCAATGTAACATTTGAAAATTGAAATGAAAGTAGTCAGAAGTGTTAGTAGTATTTGACACGATACGATATAATAACTCAAATTTTGAAGTATGAGTAATACTTCAAGCTCTGATAGTCTCATATGAGAGGAAAGTGAGCAAATTTGAGCCAAGAACAACTGCCGGAAAGACCCAGAACTTGGAAATTTTGCCATTAATTTGGCAGATTCCGGCAAGTCATTCTTGGCTCAGATATACTCTCTAACCTCTTCATGCGAGGCACCTGAGCCAACAACGTAACGTTAATGAGCTTCTTCTTCTTCCTCCATATATTCGCAAGCTCTCATATTTCTGTCATATCTGCATGCATTTTGAGCATTATTTCGACGTTATTTATAGGAAGAGAGTAGACGTAAGGTGAATGGGTCAAAGATGCTTCTAATCCAGAACCATCCTTGTTTGGAATCGATTTCTTTGTGGATTCGTTTAACCTTTTGGATTGGCTAAGAGCTGCCTCAATCCACTTCCTAGCAGCCAATTGATCATGGTTGACTCATCTGATCTGATATGTTTCCTTCTACAATTCAACCAAGGTTAAAAGTATACACATTAAGTTAATAATTTTACAAATTAATTAAATTTAGTTAATACCTTGAAAATTTTAAAATTATCTTCGATGAAGTTCATTAATTAGAGGAGGTTGTCTAGTTAGTTGGTTAAAGAATATTGAGACGAAGGATATTTACGAAAAAAATTATACCAATAGAAGGTATAATATAATATTACGAACTAGATGAAAAAAAAATTTACAATAAGAATTGAACGGAGTATATATCTAATGTTGGTAAGAAATATGATACCATACATGTATATATGTCACTTAGTCATGATACTATACATGTACATATTTAAGATAAATGGGGTTTCCTAACCTCAAAATGTTTAATTTTTAGCATGGGAAAGGTATTTCTTGACCCAAGTGTTACTCTCGCTCTATTCATTTAAAATTTCTCATTCTTTTCATGTTTATCTTTATTTTTTGCTATCATTCATGTTTATCTTTATTTAATAAGTTATCTTAATTTATACAATCTTATTAATTACAATTCTAATTAAGGGTTTTTTAAAAAAATCATATTAATTATATATTGAAAGACTCAAAATACTCTATATTTTTAAACATGATACTTCAAAAAAGTGCTCTATAATACTGAATGGAGAGAATATTACATTTAGGTGATCAATGGTGCCCATAATATTCATGTCATGCAAAAGATATTCTCATATCCTATATTATATATATGATGTTTCTCATGACTTCCTTAGGATATCTTCTAAAGGTATGAGCGTTCATTTCCGTAAATTTACAGCAAGGATCCTCACACACACACACACACACACACACACACACATTTATTTATTTATTTTTGAAAAAGATAATAAAATTGACTTTGAGAATAATGTTCATGTGATGATTTCAAAGTATAATCCAGCTAGTATATAAACAATCTGTATTTCTGACAAATAATATGCATATGTTCATATTAATTTGCGAAGTAAGGAACTCAGCTGATGGTAATAGATTATTAAACTAATTGTAGTGACATCGGAGGTTTATGCGTAAGTTTTGAACTTTGAAACCATGTGCTTTGTTGGACAAAACAAGCTTAACAAGATTTCATTATTTTGAAATATGGTACCTCCATTACATATTCCTTATCCATAAGTCATATATAGTTTTATTTTTAGTTTTATTTTTGGGTAGTTATGACAGAGAGAGAGGGTTGAAAGAGATTAAAATTTGCATTTAATTAAAAATGTTTGTGAAAAGATTAGGGTAGCTTGAAAATAACAAGCTAACTTTTTTTTTATTTTGTATGAATTAGTTAAGAATTATAATATAAATAAAAAAATAGGTATCAGGTTCACTTGTCGCATATCAGTATATATATATATAGTTAGTTTGTTAGTGATAATTCGATATGGAATTATTGAAGTCTTACTCTTTCGCCTAATGGTTGACCATTTTTAAGCTGCAAGTTGTTTTTTCATTCCTGTTGCTTTTCAGGGCTGTCAATCACGAACTTGGCTTGGGTCTATGGGCAATCCAATAACCAAATCTTAACTTAGTCGATAAATTAATATGGCCTAAAATGATAAATTAAAAATCATAATACGTAATAGGAGTTTGAGGCAATAATATTGTTAATTTGTAAATATACTACCTGTTTTCCTCTTCCTCTCTCAACATATACAGTTCATGTGCACGAAAGCATTGTATAAGTCCTGAGAAGCTTTATGGACAGTAATTGAAGAAACAACACATAAGGTACATATAACATATTGGAATATTGAATGTAATTAATTATGAGTCAAAACAACTGCCGGCGATTCCAGCAAGTCATTCTTGGCTTAGATATGCTTTCTGATCCCTTCATGAGAGCCAATTTGAGCCAATAATGTTAATGCATTTTTGAGTGTTATTTTTAGCGTTATTTAGAGACGTACAGAACCATCCTTGTTTTGGAATCAAATTTCCATAATTGCCAGATTAGATTCGAATATATTGTATAGTTAGTCCAATTGATGAGAGTAGCTCTCTTATTAATAAAAGAGTTTTTTATATTCATACATACTAAAATTTAAAATTTCGTACTCAAGAGTCCTTTCTACGTCTAGGACTATAGTAAATCAAATTTTCATTTTAATTTGTTTTTAAGAAAGGTTAAAGGGCATTTTTACTCTTCAATTATTCTCTTAGAAGCATTTAGTATTTTAAACTTTTATATGGTACAATTTTGCTATTAAACATTTGAAAATGGTCACCCTGCCTGTAAAAATTAATTTACTTCTAAAGATGTAAAAATTATATAAAAGGATCACAAAAATTACAAAAAAGATTATAAAATTATATATAAGTACCCTACAATAAAATTAATATAAATTAAGTCCCCTAAATTACATATAAATAACAAGATATAAATGTTATTTATTACCCATGTAAAAGGCCAAAATATGATTTTGACCAATTATTATTTTAGAAGCTTAGTCAATATTAATTTACTTCTAGGGTACTTATTTGCAATTTTATGGTTTATTTTTTGTATTTTGTTAGGCCTTTTCTTATAATTTTTTAAGTAAACTAATAGTTAAAGTTAACTTTTGTAAAAGTAAGGGGTCTAATGCAATATTTTCAAATCTTGAAAGGCAAAAATTGCATCATATAAAAGTTTAGAATCTCATATGTTGCTAAGTGAATAGTAGTTGAGAGATAAAAATGTCATTTAACACTTTTAAGAATGAGAAATAGTGATTAGAATAGGTTCAGTTAGAAACCAATTACATTCAACTAAAGTTAAACGTGCAACTAATTGAACTGCCATGGAAATATTTAGGGAGATCATGAAGGGATCAAAATGTTTTGCTTCATAACTGAGAGCCCAAGTTTGTAACGATTTATGGTATTCTGAATATGGTATTAATTAGTATTAACATTATAGCTCTTAGACATTTAGGTTGTATATTTTTGTTGGGTTATCCACCCTTAGTGAATTAGGCCCATATAAAAGCCCAAATTAAGGAATGTGGTTCTTGTCAAAATTATGAGAAATGTTTGGATTCAATGTGCAATTTATTCAGGGCCTTAAATGTAATTTTCTTTAACCTTTGAATTTTAAGAAGGAACGATTAAGAAATTGAATTTGCCACACGTTCCCATAAGTGATCGGTTATGGGTGCAATTCTCACTAGTTTTTTCCTAAGGGAAAAAAAACAAAATGCTTTCATTTTTCTTGGCTTCTCATTCTCTCTGTGTGTGCATTTGTTGTGTGTATCCAAACGAAGTTCAACTAGCGTAGTTTTGTTCCCACATACATCCGTGCAATTCAACGACTCAAGGTATGCTTTCCTCCTCAGATTCTTATATTGGTATTAAAGCTTTCATTTTTCCTAGGCTGTGTTTCCTATGTTTGAAGAACCTATAATGATTTTCTTAAACCATATACATACAAATCTATAAGTTTAGTTTTTTTTTGTTTTCTTATTGTGTTTTCACATGAATCTGCCTCTGTCTGTCTTTATGATTATTATTATCAAAATGAGCATGTTTATATGCTTCTTGGTCTTCTTCGTTGATATGAGTGTTCCATATAATGCTATACACGTTCTGCATGCAATCAATAGTGACAAATATAATGACCAAAACAAACTAAATAATGGGTGTTTGAAAAATGAGTTTTTTGAACAAAAGGATTATATCAAACATGTAGAACTCAAAAAAACAAAGAAAAAAAAACTAAGAACGCATAAAATAGAGACCGGACAGAGGAGATATGGCCTTCAAAAGTTTTGGGTTGATGGACCCGACCCGCCTGAGGAATTGAGTCAAGTTAACCAGGTTGGAGGTAGACGATGACAAAAATGATGTGCCATTTCTATCCTCATCAAAAACAACACATTGTTTTGATGTGTCATTCTTAAAAAAAACTGAAAAAGTTTTTTTTAGGTTAGGAGCTTAAAAGCCTAAAAAAAAGCAGTCTTGGGCTTCTAAGTCCAACCTAAAAATTTTTTTTTGTTTTGATTTATGGGTCCACAGGTCGGGTACATAAAACCTGACCCCAATTCAAAAAAAGTAAATAAAAAATATATTTAATTCAAATTTTAAAAAAATCTATAAAAAATATTTGGACATGTGGCGTTGGAGATTCCATTGGCATGTGGTTGACCCACCCTGAAGCTGTCGGCAATGGAGCATAACGGTCCAACGTGTGTTGTCACCGAATCACGATAATGGTAGCGCGTGTACAACACGCGCCTCCTTGAGAGTGGAATTTTTTTTGTTTTTCTAGAATTTCTTAATCCAAAAATTATTCTTGGAGCGCGCGTACCCAACATGTGGGACCAGATTGGGGGACACAGTTTTCTTAAAAAAATTTCTAAATTTGAGATCTTCATTTTGATATATAATTGCATATTTTAGAGATAAAACAAGAATTTATTTTTGGAGTTATCTAGTGCATTTTATGAGGTTATTAAAAAGAAAAAAATCTAAAAATTTTTTCTCTTTTATTTTTTTAGGCAAATATGAAGCAAAAGGCTTCTAGCAGCACTGATAACTTAGAAAATTATTCTGTTAGCATTGAGTTTCTAGATAACCAGATATGAACCTCTTAGTGAGGATTTTGACCTAGAACCCTTCAAAGAGAAAAAGGAATTTTAACCTCAATGTGAGGATTTTGATTTTGATCCTGAAGAGGATCCTAATGTTAATCTCGAGAACATTATTCAAGCTTCATAATAAAAGAAAAACAAGTTATGGTTTGTAGGAGAAATTTTCAAAAACTTAAGAAAGCTTGCCCAACATAACAAGCGAAACAACTCGTACTTAGGAAATCCCTCACGGAATAGAGCCATCAAAAGGATGAAAGTACAAGAAAAATATAAAGACATAATTAAGAGTTGTCTTCTTAGGTTTGTACCTTAAGCAGTTGTTTTTTTTTTTTTTTTAGGTAAGTTATGTTGTATTAAGACCTTGATGATTTATGAATATATGAAGCATGTTGTTTTATTTTTATTGCTTTATATATACTTTATTTGAGTGGTAGCTCTCTAAAGTGGTAAGTCATTTAAGAGCCATATATGAT
>NW_026555929.1:0-46015 GCF_029017545.1 Prosopis cineraria | reverse complement strand
ATAACTCTTCAACTTGGAAGTATAGGGTTCATGAAGTTGATTAATACCTGAAGACCATGGGGCAATAATCTTTCCATAGAAGTCTATGGATTTATGTGGAGAGTAAACTGTGATCCCTCTCTGGGGAAGTACATTCTTATTCTTGCTCGATCTCCAAAATCAGATGAACGAACTTCACGTGCAGGCACTGGTGTAATCTTGCCAACGGTATACCTGTGAATTCAATCAAATTTAGTCTAAGCTGGACTTTTGCCTCCTTTTATTGTAACCAGATTAATTATGGTCTGATACACGTGCACCGTTGCCTCCTTTTTATTGTAATGCTGATATTTTAAAATTAGTTGTTTTCAGGTAAAATGTGTTATCTCATTGCATTTGTTACCTACCTAACAATTCAGAAACATCCAACATAGACACTTGACGGCAATATACAAGAGAATCAGAAATTGTTTTCAAGAAGTCCAATAACTTGTATAGTCAGGGGTGTAGAGGTTATAAAGCAAAAGGCATAGTTAAGGAACTTCATCCATTGACTACAATAGCAATAGAAATCATCAGGATAGATAAAGCAGCATTTTCAAAAGTGCCATGAGGGATTTGCTTTATATCATGGAAACTGACATAACGCAATTATTACTTCCATTATTGCTGTTGTTAAATTCAAAACATTAAAATCAATCTTGGAGAGAACAGAGGAGATAGGGGAAATGTAAAAAATAAAAGACACGAAAGAGAACAACTTGTAAGAAAATAAAAGAGGGCTAAATGCTTAAAACATAAACGGGGAGGATGATAAGATTACATCAAAACAGAGGAATGAGGAAGAATGCATGTAATTATCAAAGGCCTCAGACCATGCCTCATCAAATTCAGCTATATATACAAGTCTAACAAGTAGTCACCCATATCAATCTATGTGCCTATTTATTAATCTATCACCATCTTTCCTTCTATAATCATCTTGACATGCATCTTATTACAGCATTGAGGAGTCCACAAATTACTACAGAGGATTATTAATCCAACCGACAGAAAGTAGCTAACTAAATGTCTAAATGCCTCCCCTTCAGCATTAATATTTTCAACGATAACTGAAAAAAGTAAGCAAATACTTTGGACATGTATTTTATTAGCTAGATCAAGCATCATCAGCTGCATCTTATTTTGAATAACTGTACCAAAGATATGTCGCATTATTCTACACAGCAAGCAATAATTTTATATTATTAATATGTGAAGCAACTAACAAGTAGGTATTCACAAACTACAAAGAAGTCCACCATCTTAATGACTTCAACTCATCAAATCAGGTAATACAGATGTATAAACTCATTTCTTAAAATAACAGTAATCAAGATAAAAACAGTAACAATAAAAAATAGTATACATCCCTGCAATATTTAAATCTTCTATTGATTATTGATAACAGCCACCAAATCTTCCAAAGCAAATTAGAAGGGATTACCAAAATCTTAGATCAACAAATTTACCTGATGCCAAGTTGCAAGTTAAGCTTCAGATAGTAACTTCGACAACCTCCAAAAATGTCCACACATGAACTTGGCTTTACTTGTTGTGCACCAAACTTATTTTGCCACTTGTTTTTGTGTGATAATTCTGAGTATTTCCTAGTTTTCTCCATAATCAGAACTCCTTGCATGTATTCCCTTTCATAAACCAACTAATTTTATCTGGGTCCTCAGAGTGACCTTCATCAGAGGCAAGGGACCATCTCTGCGAGGAATCATTACATATGCATTCTTGAGCAGGACGATGCTGGGTCCAACTAGAATCCAGTGATGAAGTCCTGTGAGATATATGACGTGAATTTCTTAAGCTACCACTAACTGATACCTTTTCTGAAAGGCTGCGCTTAACCTTTGACTTTGGAGCCCAATGTTCCTCTGAATTCAAATTTGAACCATTATCATCATTGCTAAGAGTGCTACGCCATTTCTTCAAAGAAGGATGTTTACTGCCAGCAGGGTAGAATATTCCTTTTCCATCCTTTAGACCCCTACTCCAAGTCCCGATATAAAGCCCTCCATCTGCAAATCTATAAACTCCTGATCCATGTCTAAGCCCATTTAACCAACAACCGTCAAAAATATCACCATTAGCCCACTTCATAACCCCTCTACCATCTATTTTACCACTTTTCCAATTCCCAGTATATGTATTTCCATTACTCCAAGAATACCTACCACTGCCTTCATGTACTCCCTCCTTCCATAAACCTTCATAAATATCCGAATTGGAATACTCCTTCCGTCCTATCCCATGCTCGGCATTCATCCTCCAGCCCCCTCTGTAAACAGATCCAGAAGACATTGTGAAGGTGCCATAACCATGGAGGTAATTCCCAGAGAACTCACCTTCATACTTTGCTCCTGATGACCAAATAATCAGTCCCTTGCCTGTCATTTTTCCGTCTTCCCAGTCACCCTCATATACCGTTCCATCTAACCACATGTATTTTCCCTTGCCATGGGGCAATACTCCCTTAATCTCACCAATATAGACCTCCCCATTTGACAAGGGCTTCTCATCAAGCCTACAATATACAAAAAACAGTAGAATATAATAATTGCATACTGATGAAATAAATAAAAAGACAAAGAAAGATGAATAGAGTAGGTACCAAGGGGAAGTATTCATAAGGAACAAAAGAGAGAGAGCAACGGTATGTAAATTGGTTCATTACTCTTGAATAGCTTTCTGTGTACAAAGCCTGAGAACAGCTCTCTTATTTTTGGAGCCTTCTCTCTCTCTCTCTCTCTCTCTCTCTCTCTCTCTCTCTCTGTTTCTTTTTACTTCATCTAGGATGGAATCGAAAGGTCTACCCAACTCATGATTTTTTTAAATATGCCAATCTTAGTTTTTGTATTCTATGCTTAAGATTACGATTGCTATGGAGATTTCTTCTGATTTCCCATGAAACTAAGCTTAGGAAACTTAGAACACCACTTTTTGTAATTATGCAATGAAGTTTCCTAAGGAATCTTAATTTCCTTCAGCACCTACTTTTTCACAAAATTTCAGCAACTTAATACCAACTGCATCCATGTAATTTCAGTTTTACCATCTTATTTTCTTACATATATTCAAACTAACATTTTAATTTTTTATTAATTGCCAGGGTATCCTGATTAAACAAGTCCTTGGGGTAAATTGAAAACCTTTATGCCAAACACCCCAAAAAATGAAGGATTTCCACACTCAAAGGAACAAATCTCAACATCAAGGCATCTCAGTGAAAGACTATATCCAACAATAAAGCAGACTAAGGGTGAGCTCATTGACTCAAAAGCAGGCATGCCTAAATTTATTTAGTGTCACCTCCTTGGTTGCTGCATTCAGCTTTTTTCATGTATGAGTGCTGCAGATCAATAATTAGTGACTCAGTCCCAAATATCCTATCTTTAGAGCACTGAGAATAGCTGATGATAAGTTGCCATTGACCTGAGCATGAGCCATGAATCCTGCTGTAAATATTGCCAACAAAACTGAGAACAAGCTCATCTAAAATCAAATATATAACCACAATAAGCCATGAATCTCACTTTATAGACTACAAAGGCAAATAATACCATCATAACGCTACATTCTTTATTTGTTCTACTTTGCCAACTAATGAAATTTTGCTTCGGGGAATTCATGATATGAATTAATAAAAGAATTAGAAAAGGAAAAAACATATACATATGCATAATGAGTATAAACATAATGTATCTTATTTGTTCTTAATAAAATTGAAAGGCCATATGAGTAAACCCAATCCTAAAGTCAGAGCGCAACCCAGAAACAAAAACGAAGGTAATAAATCAAACTTTTGTAAGAGACTATATACAGGGATACTGTAGAACTTCATCGATCTGATTGGCATTCTGCTGTTTCACTTTATCAGCAGACAAAGAAATAGCGAATATGCCAGCATTGAACAAATAACGTTTAGTTGGTTTGTTCAGTAAAACAAAAGGGTGTCAATAAAAGCATCTACACTCCAATTGATTGTACTTGAATCCATAAGCTACAGTAATACAGTTGAAGATGATACAACAGAGAAAATCAGCAAATCGAAAGATCCCGAAAAGAATCAACAAACTGACCTTGGGTTGATTGGAGATCAACACCCGTCTTCCCAAAGCGAAACTCTAATTGAGAAGATTCCCTAAAATTAAGCTTCAAGCACACAGCAAGTGAACCCTTATTTTTGGAAATATCTGATACAGAAGCTCACGATTCCTTGCCTAACTGGCCTTTATTCAGTTCCAAGCCGACAAGTGAGTCGTCAGTGTCACCCCAAGATTAAATATTGAATAATAAAATTGAGAAAGAGAAAGAAAAAGATCATACCTGCAGATACTATGCTTGAATCGACACCTCATGCCACCCCACTCTCTCTCTCTTCTACATATATTTCTCTTTCTCTCTCTATCGCTATCTCTGGAATGAGCAATCAACAATCGCTTCTTGCTTAGCCTTTCCTTTGCGTTTTATTGTAGCTGGAACAAGGTTGGTTGGCTTGCCCATGCAACGCATTTGCGGGGCCCTTTTCGCAGAAATGCTTCTGCCTTCTTGTCCCCTCCTAAAACTTTGAGCATTATATGTAGCGTCAGATGCATGAAGTGAGAGGAGATGAAGTTCGAGAAATGAAGAACAGTACTGATATTAATTATTAATTATTAATGAATAATGAATTGTTAAAATTTCAATATTATATGACATGCATGAACTTTCTTTCTATTACAGCATTTTAAATCTAATCTTACTTTTTAAAAAATTAATTAATTACAAATTAATATCATTTTTTGATATATGTCCTTATTTTAATCAAAAAAAATACCTTATACTTCCTCTATACTTCCTCCATCAAAAAATGCAAAATATTTTTTAAGAAGTTAAATGTTCAAAAATATAATACATTTTTAATTTTTAAGATGTAATCATTGTCTTTTTTTTTTAAAGTATCCCTATTGATAATGATTTTATATTTATTATAAGGTGTTTAATAAGAGTAAATATAAAAAGATAGGATTAGTTTGAAAGTAGGTAACTATTTTATTGAGGGGTGAAATTCAATTAAAAATGTTTTACATTTTTTAATGAAGGAAGTATTTTTTAACATTCAACCTTTCAAAGATATAAGAGGAGATTATAGAAATAATGTTTTTATCAAACAAAAATAAATGTATTTTTAGTCATTACTTATTTTGTAATTTTTTTTTTACATGATTAATTTATTTTTACCCAGAGACGCTTTGGTTCAACTAATAAGGGGATTAAATTAAATTATCTTGTGCCCTTAAGATGTCTATGAGGCCACCATTAGCCCCACGTTTTTCAGGATACAAGGAGATGGAATCAAAAATTATTTTAAAATTTATTTATTTTGATTTGATGTCATATTATATGATATTTTTTTAAGAGTTACTAATAATTAAAAAATATTTATTTTATATTGTATATCCTCTAACTTAAGAAATTAAAAATAATTAAATAGAAATGAGCGCTGATTCCATTCGCATGGAAAAAATGGGAACACCATCTGTTCTTTTTTGAATTTATGTATAAATAGTCTAAATTTATTATAAACTATTTGAATTTTAATTTTTTTATTTCTTAATGCAAAAATCATTTTAAAAATAGAAGTCGGGGCTTATGACTTTGAAAAACATTTATTTTTTGCATTTTATTCACATTTTATATTTTGTATATTTTAAATTACAAAATTCTAAAACTAGAATAGTTTACAAGATATGGAAGGTCTAATTTTTTAACTTATATGGTTAAATTAAAAATAATCCGTATATGTTTCATTGTAAGATGAGTATAGGATCTAAAAACAAATATCAATCAGAATAAATTTAAATGGTCTATATTAACACAATTCTACTTTACTTTACTACACTCAAGAGTAGGGAATTCATTCTCATATTATTGTTATTACAACAATATTGTTATTAACTATAGATGGTAATATAGGTCAAGTCCAACAAGCCATCTCTAGTAGGGTTGAAAAACTTTAAGGTCGGACTTAAGAGCTAAGAAAAATCTTAGGATACTAAAATGATACTTACAATGTTAAATATGTTAATCTATGACTGGTGACTAGCATCATTAATCTTTGTTAGGTGGAAACATGATTCTATAGATTAACATAGTTCTCCACCCTCTTTTATTTTATGTTTTAAATTTTGATATGTTAAGATATAATTTCACCTCTTTACAAAGATTAACATTAATTAATATCAACATATTTAATCTTGTTAGTATATTCTCATCATTTTTTGGATATATTATAAAATAAACAAACCAACTTTATACCCAAGATAAATTAGAAGAATATGAAACAATAAAAATAATTATATAATAAAATTATAGAGACTAATGGCCCGTTTGGTTTAAACAATTATAGAGAATATAATATAATGTAATACTAAAGAATGGAATGGAATAAGGATTACATGTGTTTGTTTGTTATGTTATATGAGAAGGGGTATTTTGGTATAAAATGTGGTTATAATAGGGATTATATATATTTATTGATGTAATCCTCTTTAGAGCATATGATATACTCCCTTCGGTCTACTATATTAGTTGCATTCTAAAAAGAAAATGTGGTCTACAATATAAGTCATTCAATGATGATGACTTTGCATTTCAAAATGAAGTTCCCAAAATACCCTTACTATAAAGGAAAATTGAAAGGACTTTCTTTACTTCAGAGAGAGTAATTTTTCTATAAAGTATGAGAAGGAAATACCAAAAAAAATATTATATTGATTTGATCACTTTTTATTTTTCATTTGAGGGTTAGTTTTGAAATTTCATTTACAACTATTCTCTGTACATTTATTGTATTGATATTGATGAGATTAGTAAAAAAGACTTATAAATAAAATCGAAAAGAGTAATCACCTTTACTTCATATAATCTCTTTTGTCTTGTCTAATGCCAACCAAACAACTGAAATCCTATAATGCATTAGGATTATAAGGAATCTTCTTACAATGCATCAACCAAGCGAGCTATAATACTCTCTCTTATTCCATTTATAAGTTACAGAGCGGCTTTTTAAATAATATTTGAAATATATTTTTAAAATTTTTTTTTTATAAAAGATAAAAATAATATGATATTACTTTTTAAATTTATCATATAAAAATATATTTAAAATTTTATATATTTTTATTTTTTATATTAATATTAATAAAATTGATAAAAATAATTTATAAAAAAGATTGAAAGAATACTTACGTAGTTCTTTTCAAATGGAAAGTACTAGGATTTACCAACAGTACACAGACAAAACATGCAATGCGAGTACGGCACATTAAAAAGTGAGGGAGTTGAGGAAAAGGACGTGGACGGGTTGAAAAGTTGAATGGGACGGTTGACCATTGAGAAGTGGACACGTGGTGGAGAAGCGAGGAAGCAATGGTTGTGAAGGCTAAAGCGGATACGCTGGCGCGTACTTTGTGATGCGCCACGAAAAGGATAAAGCCACTTCGCCAACCCGAACCTGATTCTGTGCGCCGCCCACGCCACAACCTCGAACCTCCCTTTTGCTTTACCATTTTTAAAATATTCTGACTCGAAAATATCTAATGCCCTTTTTGTTCACTTTGTTTATGTTTTCCTTTTAAATTTGAATTGAGTATAATGAAATTTTTAATTCCCAACTTTATCTCAATTGTTGATTTTATCTTTTAAATTTAATTTTTATTAATCTTTCATTTTACATTTTTTAAAATTATAATATTAGTTTTCTAGATCTTGAAACACAAATTAGTTTTCAAATTAATGTGATATATAAAATATAATAATAACTTGGCATGGATAAACCATCATTTCCATTGATTTCCATTTTAGCACACAAAGTCAATATGGTGATTGAATTTAGTTCTCGTGATTTTGTTTTGGCCTACGTTACTTTTGGTTTTGTCTTTGTTTTCTTCTCCTACTAGCATTCTTATATTTACAATTCAAGCTTCTCAAATTTACAAGGGAATCTTCATAATTTTTATATTAATTACTCAAGTTTTACATGTAATTAAATTTCCAGTTATTAACTTCATGGTTTTACAAGTCGATCACGGATTGATTAGGGACAATTTAATCTTTTGCACATGCAAAAAAGGACACACATAGGCCTTGGGATTCCACAACGTGTTAATAAATTCGTGGGACTTATTATTTATAAATAAATCCATTATATATGACATAATTAAGCTATTATTATTGTTGTTGCCGTTGCTAATGTTCTGTACTCACAATATCCTTAATATTAATAAACGTTGGCTCTAGTGAAAAGGAGCTACAACTATTTAAATATGAAATTTTGAGTTTAAGTTTGTGTGAATGCGAAAAAAATATCTTCAAAAAAGAGTATTTATCTTCAATTGTAAGCTTAACAATACTTAAATCTAACCTAATTAACCATATAAAAAAGATCCTTAACTTATGGCAAAAAAAATTAATTAAAAAGCATCCTTAATTTGAGAAATGAGCATTATTAACCTACAACTATTTAAACATAAAGTCTTGAGTTTAAGTTTAATAATGCTCTAATGAAAAGGTACTTACGTACTGGCGAGTGGATTAGTATAGCTTAAGTCTCAAATTTAGGGCCACGTATATGCAGCGGCTATTAAATTCTTGATGGGAGAACGCCCCTTACTCTTAAAAAGAAGTGCTCACAAGCTGCCGACTAAATTAATTTAGGTCAAATATAAAGGATATCATAGTGAAAGAAAAAAAATGAAAAAAATTTTGTGAGAACATGTAACTGTCATAAGAGAATGGAGTAGGGGTAAGCAAAACCGAACCGAACCGAATCGAATTTTGTCTATTTGATTCGGTCTATTTGATTTTTCGATTCGATTCGGTTTTTTTATTTTAAATATTTCGGTTGATCGGTTCGATTCGGTTAGTAAAATTTAAAATCGAATAGACCGAACCGACCGAATTACATATAATTTATTAATTTATAAATTATATTTAATTTATAAATTATTATTTTTTATTTTATTTTTTATTTTAATAAAGAATAAAAATAATTACATCACTTGAAACCCCATTTCAATCAGTCACTCTCATCAGTAGGTGTTGTAACTGGATTATGGGGTCATTATTTGATCATTGGTGTTTATTTGTGGTTGTTTATTTGATTATCCATGCCTTTATAATATTTGAATTTTATGTCATATGGGTGTAATTAGAATGGGCTTATATTAAAAAAATAAATAGAAAAAAAAGCATAATTTTATAGTGTTGTTTGTTTTAATATTTAAAAAATGAGCCCAATTTTAATAGTCAAATACGAAACCGAAAAATCGAATTAACCGACCGAACCGAATTATCAAATTTCGGTTCGGTCCTTGTTCGGTTCGGTTGGCTTATTCGGTTCGATTCGGTTTTCATTTTCAGTGTTATTCGATCGATCGGTTCTGCATATTTGAGACCGAATCGAACAGAACTGACCTATGCTCACCCCTAGAATGGAGTGTTGAAGAGAGATTCTTGTCCAAATATAGACGTAATAACGTGGGCTAGTTCATGAAAAACATGTGGAATATTTCAAGTGCGACTTTAATTTTTTATTATTATTATTATTATTTAATACAAATTTGCAACTTTTCATTTAAATAAGTTTTAATGAACTGGGCGTGCATGTTGGGACCAAGATTAATTGTCCGATCCTTCATAATTTATAAAAGAAGCAAATAAAGTGATTAATCATGTGGGCGTCATGCTTTTCTGACACCTAATATTTATCCGTATTGATACTTATCAATATCAATAATAATTTATTTTCATGTCCAAAAAATAATTCTTTTGTTTTCTGATTCAGAGCACACTTTTGTTGATCAAACAACTCATTGGAACAGTTTGCATGGGATGCAATGCAAAGTATGTATCACACAGCTTTAAGTATTTGATTATCAATAATCGCATATTTTTAATTGTTTTGAGAATAATTAATTGTCTAGTGACAAAGCCATGACTACATTTTTTTAATTAAAATATCTTATTATTAAACAAAATGCAAGCCTATGTTAATTTAATAATCATTTTTTTTTAATTTTTTAAAAAATGACGTAAACAAAAATGTTGAATAGAGTGAAAATTGTAATTTATTAGACCACCATGAATAATATAAAAAGAAAAAAGAAGACCAACATATATGGTATATTTAATGAAGATGGGATAATGTCATCTAAGAACCATAGTAACTATATATTTCGAACTAGGCCCAAAAAAATTGAATACATACTACGAGCTCAGAGGACCTACTTAAAATAAACTTTAAGTACTCATTGACCAAATTGTTATAACGTTTTAAAAACAAGTAACGCGGATTTAACAAGTAAGTAATGAAATTAACAAGAAATGCTACTAGAAAATAGGAGATTTGGGTGAAGAAATTTTGTAACAGACTGCAAATGTGTCATAAATTTGTCACAAAATCCGTCCCTTATTTGTGACAGAATTTGGGATAGAATTTTGGGTCTATAAAATTTGTAACATAATTTGGGATACAATATTTGTGTCTCAAAAATTTATGATGAAATTTGGGATAGAATATCTCAAATATTTATGATGGAATTTGAGATAAAATATTATGTCTCAAACATTTGTGATGGAATTTGGAATAGAAAATTTGCATCTCAAAAATTTGCAATGGAATTTTGGACAAAATAATTTGGGATAAAATATTTGCATCTCAAACATATGCAACGGAGTTTGAAACAGAATATTCCGTCCCAAAACATTTAAAAATAAAAATATAGTATTACTTATGATTTGTATTGAATTATGCAAATTAAATATTTATAATTAACAACATTAGTATATGCTTATAAAATTATGTGTGATAGTTATAATTAAAAGTAAAATAATGAAATTTGAGTTCTTTACTACGTAAATTATTAATCTAAAAACTATTAACACTTATATTAATAAAAATATGTATACCAAGATTATGTTGCAATTTTTTATTATTTATATTGAATAGATTTTCTTAAGAAGAATCTTAAAAAAAATTGGTAACATTAGTTGGAAAAAAATATTTTGTAAAACTCTAATTATCTTTGATATTAACAGTTATTGTAATTAGCTTTGTATTAATAGTTATTGTATTAATATTAACTGCCAGTTCAAGTGAAAGGGCTTTGACCTCCTCGTAAACATGAGATTTTGAGTTTGAGTCAATAACAAAGCATGGAACATCTTTAAAAAGTTATTTTCAATTGATCCGACAATGTTCAATTCTAACTTAGTTGAATGATGACATGAAAAAAATACAAAGCAAAGTAATATTTTGATTAATGTTAAGCATACTAATAGTTAGTGTATTTATAAATTAACATGTTGGTCATGTCACAGAAGACAATATTTTTATTATATCAACTCAAATAACTTTTTGTAAGATCTTCACAACTTCTATGTTTAACTTGGAGATCTAAGGCCCGTTTGTTTAAAATTTGAAAAAAAAAAAAGTCATTTTTATATATTTTAAAATTTTTATAAAAATTATTTTATAAAATTTTTACAAAAAACATATATTATTTTATATTTGATTACAATAATAAAAAAATATTATTTTTATATATGTTAAAGATTTTATAAAAAAGAGATTTATTATTAAAAAACAGATTTAATTGCTTTGTTTTAGATAGCAAAAAAGGTTGCTTCTTCCATTCTATTATGTTTTGATTTTGCCTTGGCTGGTAGTAGATTATGGTATTACCAATTTTCCTTCGCGAACGAGATACTTAGATTTTGTTCTGTAATGTGAAATACAAAATAGACTTTGAGAAATTCATATATAATTTAGATTGTCTCACTACGTCGCATCCAATAATGGTGTTTGATATGCGTTGAGAGTTACACTTGGTGAGGCATTAGGCTATGGACTTACCCTTTTTGTACATATTATATTAGATGCTGGCCTAAGACTAGATGCAAGAGATTGTCTTAGGTGATAGGCTTAGAACCAGTCATTCGAATTCGAATGAGGCGAGCTTATTCGAGTCGAGCTTAATTTGGGTTGAATTTATTCTGATTGAGCTAAAAGTATTCTATTCTTTTTAAAAAAAATTCATATGGCCAAACCTGGTTCTAACTTTTTTTGGCCAAATTTTGGCTGACCTATCAAGTTTAGCTAAAATTACCAATTTTATATATATATATATAGTTAGAAATTCTAGTGATGGGGCTCAATTCAGGCTGAACTTAAAATATCATACTTTCTTAAAAAATTCATACAGTTAAGTTCGGCTCTAACTTTTTTTAGGCGGATTTGGGTTTGGCTTAAATTACCGACTCTAGATAAAATTCTTAAAGCATACATTTTGATGCAAAATAAAAATTTGGGGAAGGATTCTTCACTATTTGAAAGAGGAAGTTTGAGCCAGGTTACTATCCTTGATCTATACTTTGGTAGTTATATTGGCTTGAGTGATTGACTGGAATTTCCAATTTGTGTTTGTGCTCGATACTATGATGAAACAAAAGGGGATGGTCATTCACATTATTCTTTTACAATAGAATATACTTCAACAAAAAGATAATGGTATTATGACTTGAATATATATTAACAGAAAAATGCACGTATTATATTCTTCATTATCAAGTTATTGCACGTTTCTTTAATTTAAAATGCTATTTTGTATGATATATAAATACTTCAATTTTGGCACCTTAAATTTGTTACAGAGATGAGGTTGCAATAGGGATCTAATTTCTACTCTCTAAATTTGCAATTGCCTTGTTTTGTGCACTCTTAAATGCAGTTAAATATTGTATCTAGTTGCGCTATGTCATATAGTTCTTGTTTTCTTCGTTACACTCAACAGGATCTGTTTGACTGACCAATTGAACTTATTTTTATCAATTTCCTTATTTTTTTGTTATTACAGTTAGTTTTTTGTTTTATTATTGGTACTATAGCTCTCTTCAAAAAAATTAACATGATTCTTTTTCTTTTTTGTTTTGGTTCGTGATGTAGGAAATATATAGTTTCATCTTTATCTTTTGCTTATGATATATAATCGTGGTTAAAGGTTATTGGCCAGTGAAAAAGATAATGCAGATGATGAAGTTGATAGTGGTATTTACTGTTTAGGGATTATGATGTTATGTCCACTTTTAGTTTTTTTTTTAAATTAATTTTAGTATGATTTGACAATTAAGTATGATTGCAACGTACTTTTGACTGCTTAATGAATTAATGTGATACTTAGTTCTTTATATATTTTGATATGATTTATGATTTGGTTATTTTTTATGTATAAAATTATTATTATTATTATTATTATTATTATTATTATTATTATTATAGGTTGCAAAGTTAATGGAAAAGATATTTTAAAAAAATTAATAATTCAAATTATATAAATAAATAATGAAATTTGTGATTGAAGATAGTTTCGTGATGGATTTGAGATAAAAATATCCTTCACAAAATTTGGGACAAATTTGCGACAGAAATTTCTTCACAAATATTTGGAACAGGTTTGTGACAACATTTGTTTTCCTAAATTTGTGACTCCTTTGGAACAATAAAATTCATTTCAAAAATAGCGTCTCAACTTTGTGGCAGATACTAGATTTCAATTGCAAAAAAATTGCAATGACCAAATTAGTGACAGACATCCTTCCATCATAAATGTCATTTGTGACAAAATATCCGTCTCAAATTTAGGCTAAAATCCATCGCAAAATGCCTGTTTTCTAGTAGTGAAATGCTAGTGGTTTCACAAGTTAATAATTTAACAAATAGTTATAAAATAATCTACAAGTAACATTGTTGATTTAACAAATAACACAAGGAAATTAACAAGTATTAATGTTAGCAGTTTTACAGGTAAATTTAATAACTTAATGAGTAATTTTATGGGCTTGACAAATAACGCAGGGGAAGAAACAAGTATCTACACGTAAAGTTTACAAGTTGTGATGGATGAACTTAACACAAGTTAAACTTAACAAGTAACACAACGAAATTAGCAAATAATGTTAGAGAGATTTTAAAAGTAAAATTAATAATTTCTCTAAATCAATTAAGAAGGATATTTTAATCATTTTGCTTTAATCTTTTATTTCACTTCAGTCCTAAAATTATGAAGTGTATTTTCAAAATATTTTGTGTCTAATTTGTAAATGACTAGCAATTATAGTCCTTACATGAAATTCTCCCAATAAAAATATCACCATGTAATTGCCAATGGTTTTGCAGCCTGGTGAAATATAAACTCCTCTATCAGTGAAAGGTTACAAGTTCCATCTTGCTTATGATCTTAGGCCTTAGTGCTTGCCTATCTAATTCTATACATACATACATATAACCATGTTACCAATAGCCATTACTTGTAGTAGAAAAAAATATGATTGTTTAAATATGAAGTCTCGAATTTGAGTTAATGTAAGTCCAAAAAATATTCTTAAAAGAGCTATTTTTTATTGAGTTAAACATCATTCAAATTAGACCTAGAGAGGTGGTAATTATAAAAAAACATTGTCATGTTTAGTATGTGGGTGAAGGTATGAGTTGGGAACGCAATATATAATGGAAGGATTTCGTTAAAAAAGGAGGAGTAGGAGAAGGAGAAGGAGAAGGAAAAATGATAGTAAAATTTCATCAAAATATATAAATAATAATCAGATTTTTCAAAATATCATAATTCATTCAAAATCCTTAAATACCTTTTGGACATTAATAATTTTAAGTTGAACGACTAAATTGTCTCTTGTTTAAGATAAAAATAATGTGTCTAGCTTATTTTTTTCAAATCAAAACTTTTATTTAAGTAATCACAACTTTTGTTATGTGAATAGCAAAATTAAATAAGAAATTACAATTTTTCGTGTGAAATTTTATAATTGATAAACAAGTTCGGAAAATAAGTAATCTCAATTGCAACTTTAGTTAAGCAATCATAACTTTAATTCTATGAATCACAATAATTGAATAAAAAATTACATCTTTTCACGTGAAATTTCTTTTATCATTGAAGTCTAAGTTTTGAAAATGATGAATAATAATTTTTATTTAAGTAATCACAACTTTTATTATGTGAATAATGAGAATTAAATAAGAAATCATAACTTTTCATGTGAAATTTCTTTTATCATTGAAGTCTAAGTTTTAAAAATAATCAATTATAACTTTTGTTCAAACAATCACAACTTTTATTGTGTGAATCATACTAATTAGACAAGAAATCATAACTTTCCATGTGAACTTGTTATTTTTATTTTAAATAAGGAGCAATGTAGTCATTTAATCTAAAATAATTAATTTCAATGTTTTTGAAACCAAATCAAAAATTGAACTGAAAAGGCCAGCAGTTTATAGTTTGCATGGTTCAATCAGGTTGGACCAATAGTCAAATAAGTGACATATAATTGAATTAAAAAATTATCTATGTATATAATAACTTAAATATAAGAAATAAATATGAAATTGCTAATTAACTTAAAAATAAAATCAAATATTTTAAGTTTATTGTGACTTAACAAGCCATGTGATGTAATATAACATCAAATAATTAAAAAAATTGATCATTTTGTAAAAAAAATTGATAAAAATGAAAAAAAGAGAAAAATGGTATTTTGTATTAAACAGTTTGGTTTTTTTTAAAATCAAATCCAGTTCTCGACTTGATCCTGATTCTCAGTTTGACCATCGGTCCAAGGCTACCCAACTTCTCAAATAGTTTTTTCATGTTAACTAAGTCAAAATCTAAACCTGTCGATACTTTGACTAATCCAACCATTCGATTTAATTTAATTTTTTAATTATTGTTAATTTTAAAAAAGTATTTAAAGACTTTAAAGAAATTATGACATTTTGATATATCTGATTGTTATTTATCTACTTTGGTAGGTTTTTATTATTATTTTCAAAAAAAAAACTACATAAAGGAAGGAATCCAATATATATGGCTGGTATGATGGGATCTGATTTCTTCTTCCATGATCGCACTTTCAACCAAACGAAGGAATCAGTACCTTGCGGCAACGATCGACAAGAATTTTATTGGGGTGAGCATTTATGTCTTTTCATTCTTTTTCATCTCTGTTTTAATTTTTTATAAACTTAAATATTGTATAGAGAAATATTTTTCCTTTTCTTTCTTACACATGCACTATAACATGACATGACAAACATATATTTTCTCCACTTAAAAATATAAAATATTTTTTTAAATTTTGAATGTTAAAAAATATAAGGTATTTTTAATTTTTAATGATTATCTTTTTTTAAAATGCCTCTATTGAATACATTACTTTATATTTATTTTAAAATAAAACACCCTATTAAATAGGGATAAATATGAAAAGATATTATTAGTTTAAAAAATAATTATTTTATTGAGAGTGAAATTTAGTTAAAAAATTCTTATATTTTTAAATGAAAGAAATATTAATTTTTATTTAAATATTGTTTAAAGAACGTAATATTTTTCTTTCAAACATTACAGTCACAGAATCTATTGGACCGAAGAAACCTATAGCAGCATTGCATTTGGTAAAAATAAAGAATTATGGATAGAAATAGGTTAGGTTAAGTTAGACTTTAATTAAATTGGCCTAAGTCTCTATAATAAATCAAATACTTAAGCATGACCTAAAACTTGGATAAAGTTTTTTACATAGTTCAAGCTTGAGTCTATCTCAAGTCTGACTTGGTTTGAAAGTCTATTTAAAAGCTTAATTAAAAGTAAGTATTTTAAATAGGCTCACATTTAAGTTTTAAACTTCTCAAACATTTCTTTTGGTTAAAAAATGTAAGATATTTTTTAAGAGGTTAGATGTTTAAAAATGTAAGGCATTTTTAATCTTTTAAAGTGTAATCAGTGCTTTTTTTTCAAAAGTATTCTTACTAAATAAATCACTTTATATTTATTATAAGGTGAAACATCCTATTAAATAGGGGCAAATATAAAAAGATATGGTTAGTTTGAAGACAAGTAACTACTTTATTTGGGTAAAATTTAATTAAAAATGCCTTATATTTTTGAACGGAGGAAGTGTACTTTAAGACCATTATAATAGACAATATATAACTTAATGTATCAATTACAATATATAATAAAAAAAAAACTTACCAACTACAATACAATATAACAATAAAATAATAACATTAAAATTAATATATAAGTTTAATATGATTGAAAATATAACTAAAAATAAAAAAATTAATTAATTAAAAATTAAATAATGAAATTGATATGTTTGTGATATATTATAATACATATGTGTGTGTATAAATATATAGGCTGGCTTGTTAAATTTATAAGTTAAGTCTTAAATAAATAAACCTAATTTATTTAATTAAATAGTTCCTGTTAGGAGCCTGGCCTCTGTTAGGAACTTAACCTTTGCCTATTTTTACTCCTAATCGATTCTCTTCTCCACAGCTTTTTTATTTTTCCCAAAATAGAGAGACTATGATGAAGCCATCATAATTAATCTCCTCCTGATTTTCAAATAATTATTAATCTCACAATCTATGGGAGGATCGAATAAAATCCAACGACAAACATCAAGGCTACATATAGTTAATTACAATCCAGAAAGTGGCCATCTTCATGCCAGTGAGCGGAGCACTTGCCGACACTCTCCCTTTTGCAAAAATTATATGTAAGACGTGTAAATTTTATCTTTCTTTCTTTTTAAAAAATCTGGTTGACTTTTCTTTCGCCATCCCCACCACGAGTGACAGTTCTAGAGGTTAACTCTTGAAAGGTTAGCAATGGATCACTTTTCATAAAAAAACAAAAAACAAAAACAAAAACAAAAACACTCTTGAGTGAAAGCGGGGGCCAAAATTAGTTTTAGTATTTTTTTCAAAATTAAAATAAACAAAGTTTATAATCAAATATTTAACTCTTCAAAGATCTATGTCTAACAGCCAAGGAGGGAGAGCCCATCCTGGCCCCTCACCAAGAGACAATCTTGATCCACGATGGACCTACACACACACACACACATATCTTAGTCGGGGCAGCTGTTCCCATAATTTCTTTTAAATTTCTTTAATAAATATATTTGTAGCGTGTGCGTGTATCTCATACTCTAATCTCATAATTAGTTACAGTGAGTGATAAAATTATTTTCTTATGCCATCTATTTTTTTTTTATGTAAAGTATAACAATTGTTGTTGTAGGCAGTTTTTTGAACAATGATAATGGGTGTAGTTGTCAAACTTTTGAGTTAACTTTTTAAATTTAACTTTTTTATGTTTCTAACTCACATAACTATATCAATTTACTCATCAATTTAAAGTAAATATAAATTTAGTTAAAATTTGTGAGTTTAACTCCACACTTATCATTTTTATGATTCTAACATGTAAAATCATGTTAATTAATTTATAAACTTAAACTAGATATAAATTTTGTTAAATTTATTAAACTTATCAATTTTTTACCAATTTAATCAAGTTAAGCATATATTACATAAAATTTGATTTATAGAAGTGATAGGACCTAATTTAAATAAAAAAACTTAAAAAACAAAAACTAATATTAATAAAAAATAAAAAATATCAAAAATAATTTACTCTATTTTTAAGTTTTGTAAGACAATTTATCAATATAAATAAATTTAATTTTAATAATTTATATTTAAAATATATTTAAATTATTATATAATCATATACTTTTAATAAATATTTATTAATGAAGATAAACTCTTATTAATTTACAATTTAAATTTGCCACCTAAATTTATATTTCTGTCACAATTTACTTCTTCTTCTTTTGTTTGAGCCAAACTGTCACAATTTACTTCAATTCGCAGGTTTGACAACTTTAATAATGGGGTCCATTTTTTGTTTACGGTCAAAAAGAAAAAGAAAAAGAAAAGGAAAGTGGAACAAGCAAAATTGGTGGAAAAAAATATTAGTAATGACATGGTATTTGCATGCAGATAAAAAATACTTTAATAAATAATAAAAAACTGAATGTGGGACCCTTAATAAATCATCAATTATGTTGTAAAGTAACAAACGACAATTTTTTGAACAGTGATAATCGGGTCCATTTTTATTTATGGTCAGAAAAAGAAAAGAGAGAGTGTGGAAAAAAGAAAATCGGTGAGAAAAATATGAGGAAGAAACATTAGGATGTAGATAAACAATACTTTAATAAATGATAAAAAAACTGAGTGTGGAACCCTTAATAAAATAAAAAATTTAATTTATAAGAATAATCACGTTGTGTGAATTTTAATTCAGACAAAATAACAAATTATATTTTAACATGAATTGTTCCTTGCATTTTTAATATGTGCTAGTAAATAAATTATCTATATTTTTAATATGTACCAAAATAATAAATTGAAAAAAACAAGACGTTTATTAAAATAATTTTTTAATAAATGAAGCATATGATAGAATAAGTTATATATGAAATGAAATGTCTAGCTTTCAAATGGGCATGACGTAAAAATTAGAGACGATTTTACACCTGCCCCACAAATTTTTCCATCCTTTGTAAATTAACATAGCACCCTTAAAGTTTGGGTTCAAAAAATAAAA
Source organism: Prosopis cineraria (assembly GCF_029017545.1). Taxonomy (NCBI): domain Eukaryota; kingdom Viridiplantae; phylum Streptophyta; class Magnoliopsida; order Fabales; family Fabaceae; genus Prosopis; species Prosopis cineraria. The sequence continues at coordinate 26,459 of NW_026555929.1, read as the reverse complement.
TTCATAGAATTTTGCCCCTAACGATTTACCAAATGAAATTTTTTTGAACATTGCTGAATGAAAACTTTGGTCTCCATGAATAAATCATAGCTTTGTGCTTGGTTAAAATTACTCTCTCCATATTAAATTATAAAATACTTTTAAACAAAATTTTACATACCAAGTATTTAAAAAAATTACAGGAAAATAAGGCACATTGCTTATATTGCTAGCATGCAAAAGAGTAACAAATATTTTAAAAAATAAAAAATTCAACTTACACGAGTTTTAGAAAGGTAGGAGTTTGAAATATTAATTTACACAAAATAAGTATTTTTATAATAGAATAATCTGTTACTTTATTTTTATGAATACCAAGTACTAAATTATAGAATAAAATAAATTTTTATTTGTATTTAAAGTATATAGAAGAGTGATAAAATTTAAATAATAATAAATTATTATTTAAAATTATGACATAAGGAACGTATATGGTAATAAATCTTGGATTTGAATTTGGTAAATGTATTTAATACATGTATTGAGTACCTGTATCATCTAAATTGTTGAAATTCACATTAACAATTTAAATAAACTCACTCATTCATTAATCTCAAGTGTAATATAAGTTTATCATCATTGATTTAAATCTTAACAGTTTAAATGATATAAACGCTCAGTGTCTATATTAAATAGAGTTGTCAAATCCGAATCTACATAAATCTTTCTTTTCTTCTTATATTGTAAAGTGCTTCATTCTATCACTATAGATCCACAATTTCCTAACCAATGTATTCCCTATTACCCTTTAATCAAAAAATAAAATGAAAACTAACATAAAATTCAGTCCTCTGCCAAAAATTAAGGAAAAAAAATCCAGGTATCAAAATAAAAAACAGCTACCAAGATTAAATTTAAATCAGACTTAAACGACAAAAAATCCAAAAATAATAAAAAAATCAGGACCAAAACAAGACAACAAAAAAAACCTAACATTAAACAATCAGAAATAAAATCAAAATAAAAATGGAAAACTTAAGAGTATAGCATATCCCAAGTAAAACAAAAAACAAAATAGGAGCACAAAATATTCTTATAAATGCACAAAACATCAATAAATTGATAAAGAAAAGAAATAAAGAAGAAGATGAAAGGAAAATTTAAAACAAAAAATGCAGAATCTTGATATCCAGTCTCAACAAAAATATGATGGGAAGGGAAGAGCACATGTGATGCAATAGGGGAGTTCGATGAGCAGATCGGAGCCAACAGCAGAGGTTTAACAGTAGATCCGAGTCGATGGGACATAGATTCATATACAAGGAAAGGACAATGGAATCAAAGCGAAAGAGAAATGGAGAAAGGACGAAGGAAAAGTTTGAGAAGGTGAGGTTGGGAGATCCAGATCCTCTCAGAGGCATTTTCCCTCAACGTGTCAACCTTAAATCTTTAATAAATATTCAATGTCTCATATTTTGTCACATTATCCTATGTAAAATAATTTTGTTAACCCAATCTAAGAATTGAAATACAAGTGTATGGTGAATGAGATCAGTAGTAATTATTAGTCCTTCAACTTCAAAGATGCCTCTCAACTCTACTGACTTAATATCAGTTTCTTTTTTAAAAGTTCATGTTGTTGATGGCATGAAACGCGAAATCCCAACATTGCCTCAATTTAACGTAGTTTCAGATTGTCTTGTATTACTGTTAGGCTCAAATATTGAGAAGAGGGCCCACTACATCAAATTGTAGGCCTAACCCATTTATCATGTTGGCCCCAAAAAGAAAAAACATTCATCATTTCAATCTGCTTTTCAAAAAAAGTTCATTGTAACATTTATTATTAATATCTTTCCTATTTTACTGGAGGAAAAGTTGAAATATTTTAAAATTAATTTAATGACCTAGTTATCCTTTCTTCATTGTGATGAGATGATTGAACGAAAAACGTAAATCAACTAAAATCGCAGGATGATCAAATAACTAAAAAACATCACATGAAAGGTCCTTCAAGTGAATATTAGCCTCATAATTGCAGGAGGACAGCAAGGCTTAGATATAAGCCATTCAGTCCCCAAGGAAATATGATATTTTGCTGACTGATTTCATCATTGGCTATTTACATCCAGAATGACACGAAGCATATTTAATCATGAAACAAGATTAACCAACAAATTAAATGTCGTCGATGAACAGAACACAACAAACTAGTTTGGCAGAAATTAAACATTAAAATGTAGAAAAAGCTATAAATAAATAAATAAATGTATGTCATGGGCAGCCCCAAGAGGTAATGGCAGCAAATCTGCTCTACAAGGACAGCATAAGGGACATCCAACGAAGGAGCTCCTAGAGGAAGGAGAACCATCAACGTCAGAGTAAATTTATATGTGATGTTTTACTTGGAACCATGCAAACACAGCAAGTTTGCCTCCAATCGTAGTAAAACATCTCAGCAATTATACAAATGTGATACAATAAATTGGGAGGCTCAAAACATACATACATACATACATACATATATCAGGTATAACAACATCTCAGAATTGCAGAATAACAGCAAAGAAATAAATGACACTATTACCTAGATTCATTGCCTACAAACATGACCCAATCTACTGGAGGAATTCCATCACTGAAAGAACGAAAATTTCACAAATCTGAAAGACTATATCTGGTAAGTGAAGTGAATATATAGTCATTGGGTGAAGGCGAAATATCAAACTTATGTCTCAAAACATGCATGGCATATTCAATAAAACGGACACTATTATGACACGATCAAAAACCAAGCATGTATATTGAACAAACCTTAAGAAAAGTAATCTTGTCTCTCATGCCAGTCCCACAAAAAGCAATCACAGCAATGAGTCATGATCTGTCAACATCGATGATTTTCTTAATTGCGACGTTAACTTGGGAAATCGGCAAACGCGAAGTAATAATCTGTAACTACAAATTGAATAGGGAGTTGGTAATTACCTCAATCACTTCTCATTCCGAGGAGGAAGAGACCGAAGAGAAATTTTGAAGTCTGATATTACAGAAGCTTTTGTGTCGCCCTAAAGGAGAGGGCTGCGAATATTTATAGTATATTACTAACTAGGGTTTGGCCTTTTTTTTTTTTTTAAATAAATAGTGAAACGACTGGAGTTTTGGCGACTGAATTGGCAAAAGATAAAAACCAAATAAAATAGTGGTTTTTTTGGTACATAATAAAATATTAGTTTTTGCTTGTTGAGGTTGTTTCTGTGGGTCCAACACTTATGTGAGTTGTTATATTCCTTTTTTAAAAAGGCATTAAATTTTATTTCCAACGAAAAAGATAACAATTTGAGTAAATGTGACTTATTTTAAAAAGATAAATTAAAATTTAAAAAAATTAAAGAGGGAAACATTAAAAAATGAAAATGAGAATAAAAATAATTAAGAGAGAAAATATCAAAATATAAAAGTTAAAAAAACATCATTATATATTATATAAAAAAGAGATAATTGTGAAAAAACAAAACAGAGAGAGTAGGGGAAAAAACAAAGCCATTTATCTTCCTCCAAATTGCAAGCATGCACCAAGTATATAAAATTAAGTATATAATTTTTTTCTAATAATGATATTATTATTATTTTGGAGTATCGATCTATATAAATAATTTGAAGGTAAAAAAAAATCTACATGAATAATGTAGAATGACATTGATGACTCTTTTGAAGCACATGATATCTTTCCTTCAATTTAAGTTACTTTCTTTTCTAGACAGCAATTTCAATCATCTATACCGATATATCTGTGCCTGTTTGAATTTCAGTTGAATATAATAGATTATGAAAATAATTGATTAAATGATAAATTTTAATCATTATTAATTATATTATAATGCAATCTGTCTGGATATTGTTTTTTTAAAATTAATTTTAATAAAATAAAAAATATTTAAATAATTTATTTAGAATTAATTTTAGCTGTATAAATTATCATAGAGGACATTGCATTTCAAAAATAAATTTTTATATAATATTTAAAAATTAAAATATATTATTTAAATTATATATTTGATTAATTATAAAAATTTAAATTATATTAATATTAACAATTTTAATTTACATAAATAAATAACTCAATACTCCTTCTGTTAAAAAATATAAGATATTTTTTGAGGAGTTGGATGTTAAAAAATGTAAGATATTTTTAGTCTTTCGAAATGTAATCATTATTTTTAAAAGTGCCCCTATTGATAATGACTTTATATTTATTGTAGGGTTTTTAATAGGGGTAAATATAAAAAGATAAGTTTAATTAAAAAGTAGGTAACTACTTTATTGAAGGGTGAGATTCAATTAAAAATACCTTATATTTTTTAACGAAGGGAGTATATCTTAGTTCAAATAAATTTAATAAAAGAAAAAATTTTAATTCTTAAATACTGAATATCAATTTTACAATAACTAATGAAGATAATAATGTGCAAGTTAATCTCTAACAACATCACAAATATAAGTCATATCTAATGAAAATGTTAAGCACTGCTTAAAAATTTTGGCAACATAAAAAATATAGCAATGTAACAAATGATGCAAAATCGCTCTCTCTCTAAATTTTTGCAACAATATTTGTAATGACCTTCAATTTTAAATTAAATTAAATTAATTTTTATCTATCAATTAATATTTTATTTAAATTAGTTTTATAGCAAGTCCTAAGTAAAGGGTGGTGATTGACATGAACTTATATTAGTAACTTTTTTGAGGATTCAAAGTTTGAATTTTCTTAAGAAAAAAATATAAGAGAAGAGAGTTTGACTTTAATTTTATTAAATTTTGTGTTTTTTTTGTAATTTTTTTAAGCCTTTCTTATAATTTTTCCATTTCTTTGAACAATGCAACGTAGAGGCTGACTTTGGCAGCTTTGGGCAAAAATCAAATTTTTTGATAAATGGGTGTTTGAATAATTTTGACAAAAATTAATTTTTTCTCAAATAATCGATTAAAAATGTTATCCAAAACACGCTGTATCTAAATAAAATTAAGAATCTAAAGCACATGTGGCAACATATTATGAAGCCATGTCAACTCTACCTTTATCTCCCATAACGACACGTGGATGCTGGAATATAATTCTGCACAAATAAAATTTAATTTATCCAGGAAATTAAGTTTTCTATTTCTTCCGTTAATTAAGGCTTAATTTTTCCTTTATCTCCTCTATTGACAAGTGGATATCCAGGTTGAACAATTTCTCAATAAAATATTTTTAGATGCAATCAAATAATTCATGATTTAATTATTTAATTTATGAAAATTATAGTCATTTTATTTATGGAAATTGAAATCATGCATTGAATTAATTTATGGAAATAACTATATATAAATAACACTATGAAGGGAATAAGTTGGTGGCATAGTATATAGTCATTCTATTTATGAAAATTGAAATCATGCCATGAATTAATTTATGAAAATTGAGAGAAACTTTTTTTATTTTATTTTTGTGAGTACAAGTCACTAGAGGTTGCCATTAGTAAAAACTTTTGAAATAATTTTCATTATTACCTTGACTTTATTGAATTCGTTAATTGATTTATTGTTGGCATGATTGATTTTTTTTTTTGAATGTTGATATATAAAATAATTCATATATCATTATTAACACACCAATTTGTGGGCTGCATGAATAAATTATTATTGCTAAATCATTAAGTTATATAGCCGTTTGAATTGCCTTAAAAGATTCCATGATTGCTATATATATATAGATAGACAGACAAATAGATAGATACATAGTGTAGATGCATTTGCGTATTCTCTTCAACCCTCTATCGGGATCGAACGGTAGCCCTCCATTGGGACCATATTGCTGGTGATGATTGGAACCAGAAGGTCAACTTCCACTGAGATTGGATTATCGGCACTACCTGGGGACTGACTGCCCATGTCGACCAAGATCGGAGTGCAGGTGATGATATTGGGACTAGATGACTGACTTTCACATAAACCGCATTGCCGGCACTGACCTAGACTAGAGTGCAGGCAAAGACTGAAATTAGACTACTAGCGTCGACTAGGATTAGAGTGTAGGCAATGATCAAGACCAAATTGCAAACTTCTACTTAGACCAAACTGTCGACATTGAGAAGCCTTTTGTCTTAAACTAATCCAATCTCAATTGGTGTTGGTGATCCTATCCTAGCTAGTGCTAGCAATCTTGCCCTGGTCAATGCCGGCAATTCGATCTCTATGGAAATTGATTGTTTAGTCTTAGACAAGGTCACTAGTTTGGTCCCTATCAAAGTTGTCAATCCAGGTCATGGTGGGATCCGATCATTTAATCTTGGTTGACATCGGCGATACAGTCCCAATAGAAGTCTGCCGTCCAACCCCAGTCAGCGGCCCGATCCTAGTCGCCATTAGCAATTTGGTCATGCTTGAAGCCAACAATGGGCTAGTCAAATTACGAAAAAGTTGAGGTAGAATTTGAAATAATAGAAGTTTAGAAAAGATTTCAAATTATAAAGAGATTGAGGTAGAACTTAGATTTAGACTTATGTCAAATCCAAATCTATACATTCTTAATTACCTAAATAATGAATTTAGCTCAAATTAGAATCCTCATGCGAACAAAATGTATTATTGACAAATCACTAACAAATATCAGTTCAATTAATAAGTTGACCTATAATCCATAAGGTTGTGGGATCAAATCCCGTTGTCAATCTATAAGTGTTATTTGAGACTAGTGGCATGCTTGAGCTGTGGTAAGTTCAAGAACCCAAAACCCACCTAAACTTTTTTGAAAAGTACCTATGTAAACTCTCTTTGAGCTTGAAGGCATGTCCTAATCTTGATAAGTCCTTGAGATGTAACGCACTTAAACTTATTTGGATAAAAAAGTATATTATTAAATCTTGATATTTTTGTCTAATCATTTTAATGGTACTATTATATATTGAAGGCCATTGTTCAAAACTGATCTCTTTGACATCAAAGTTGTTGGCTTTTGACAAATATTAATCCAATTGATAAAAATTTAGCCTATAACTTGCAAGGTTGTCTAATGAGCACTAGGATCTCGTGTCCGTCTTAGGTGCTCAGCACTAAGGTGCTCATTAGACAAAAAAAAATTTGAGCCATGCAGATTTAACTTGACTTTTTTATAATTTTTTTGGTAAGTATGGTCATCATCAATGTGTATAATACTGATATAATTTGAGTGGTCTAATTTAATATTATAATTTTTTAAATTGACTATGTACATATACTCTAGATAATCTAAATTCAATATTAAATTTTTATTTGCAAGGTTCATATTTAAAGTTTTAATTTTTTATTTTGATAAATACAATATTTAAAAATAAAAAATATATAATCTTCTAACTATAATTTTTAAAAAATTATAAGTTAAAAATTTTAAATTTAGACCATACAAAATACATCTAGATAGTCAATATATAAAAAATTTAATATTAAATTGGACTCTCTAAATTAAATATAGACTAGATTAGTCATAAAAATTTATTAAAACTTTTTTTATAATTTTTATAAATTTTTATTTTAAAAAATATAAAATAAAAATATTAAATTAATTCTTTAAAACTAGATTGCATCACCCTATGATAAGCACCTAAGATGAATTCCACCGTTTCTTGTAAAAGTTGTGTGCTCTATCCCCATCTCCAAATACCAAGTCCTTCGTCCTCCCTTTGCGTGAAGAGAGAAATCGACATGCAAGGAAAAGAAAACACACATGTATAATATAATGGGAAAAATTTATATAATTAGTCTTATATATTTAAAATATTTATTTTCAATTATATCAAGACATATTTATCTCTCATAAATTATTTATTTTATGATAAACTCTTATTATTAATATTGTTAACATATTGAAGTTTACTTCTTTTGATTTAATTGGATAAAAATATTATTAAGTATATAAAGCTAAGTACCTATATATTATTTTACATATGCACATGATAAGTTGATTTGATAATGACATTAAACTCCTAAAACAATGAATTTACAATAGTCAGGTTCCCAATAATTTTTTTAAATTATAAATACTGATTTAAACAATTCTAAATTCAAGAATTCTAATTGCAGGACTTTATTGTTATTCTCCCTAAGTTTATACAAAATTTATGCACAATCTTCACAAGGTATTAGATTAGAATTAGAATTATTAATAATTTTATAAATATTCATTTAATTTAAGTTTAAGATTAATGAATAAAATAATTAGCTTGACTTGCATCCTTTTTTTTCTTTTTCCTATTTTTGGTTAGTGTGTACAATATTTTTTTAAAATTAGTAAAATGGGCTCCTTTTATGTTTAAAAAAATGAATAAAACAATCTAACATGCCAACATTTCAATCGTGGTTAATTAGAGTAACGTAATATGATTAAAAATGCACTATATAATTAGTGGATTAAGCTTGGGACCTGGTTTTTCTTCACTAGGTTACTCTTCATTGCATTTCTATTGCATAAATCTCAACCGTTTAGATCAAATTTAAATCTTAATTTTTACTTTTAAAAACAATTGAGTTTCAATCATTAAATCCAATTTGAACGTCAAAATTTGAACTGTTTTATCCAATATGGTGAGAAGCTGCCTCTAGAAAATTTTATAAAGTAAGAATGGGGAGAAGTCTTCTCTTCCACTTTGATTATGTGTGTATGAGACTTGAAACTGAATCTCTATTTATAGACCTCAAATCATTATAAAATACATTGTATGCATGCTAATATTAAATTAAAAAAAAGCAAAATTCAAGCCAAGATGGAATCTGATCATGTTTGGTCTGAATTTTTGTTGATACAACAACAACAACAACAACAATAACAACAATAAGCCTTTATCCCACTAGGTGGGGTCGGCTACATGGATTGCAAGACGCCATTGTGTTCTATCATTTATCAAGCTTTTAGGAATATTATTAATTAAAAGATCACGTTCAACAACTTTTAAAAGTGTTCTCTTAGGCCTTCCTCTACCTCTCTTAATCGGATTCAAAGTTATATGTTCCACTCTTCTCACTGGTGCCTCCTTTGGTCTTCTTTGTACATGCCCAAACCATCTCAACCGATTTTCTATCATTTTTTCTTCAATAGGTGCCACCCTCACTTTTTCGCGTACTTGCTCATTTCGAATTTTATCTTTACGTGTATGTCCGCACATCCATATCGAATTTCTGAATTTTTGTTGATACAAACTGTTAAATTTTTTTAACTTTGACTTGAATTATCAACTCTAGCATTCATAGCGCTTTTACCATTTTATTATCCTTTTTTAAATATTTTTCATGTCTCTTATTTTTAAGAAGAAATATTCTTTATAAAATATAGTGAAGCATCTTAGCTGGTGCTAGTATGAAAGAAGCCTTGCTACAAAAATATTCTTTTTACCGCTAACAATTAAATGAGTTAACAGTAGCCCATGAAATTATTTTTGTAAAACTGGCATATATATATATATATATATATATATATATCAGTAACAATATCGCAGGAAAGGAGAAGAAAGCACATTTGACTCAGAAAATTGACCATTGATTATTTTGATTGACTGAAAAACATGATTAACTATAATTGCAGGCTAATCAAATAAAACACATCTCGATCAAGGTCCTTCAAGTAAATAGCCTCGGAATTGCAGAAAGACATCAAGGCTTAGGCTTGATTTGAACAGAAAAAATAAGAAGAAAACAAGGAGGAGAGAAAATTAGGTGGAAAATTTTCAAAAAATAGTAAATTTTTCTTACCATTTTTTAAAAACTTTTTTCTTCTTAATTTTCTTTCCTCCCTATTTTTTTTTTAAACCAAGAATTAGTTATGAGCCATTCAATATCCAATGAAATAAGAAATTTTGTGGACTCATTTCATCATTGGCTATATATACATAACATGCATGAAGAACATTTAATCTTAAAAACAAGATTTACCAACAAATTAAATGTCATCCATGAACAGAACACACAACAAACGAGTTTGACAGAAACAAAAATCAAACTGTTGAAAAAGCTATAAATGAATGTATGTCGTGGGCAGCCCCTAGAAGTAATGGCAGGAAATCTGCTCCACAAGGATAGCATAAGAGACATCTGACGGAGGAACTCTCAAAGGAAGCAGAACCATCAACATCAGTGTAAATTTATATGTGATGTTTTACTTGGAACCATGCAAACACAGCAAGTTTGCCTCCAATCAAAGTAAAAGCATCTGAGTAACTATGCAAATCTGATACTCAAAACATACCTCATGTAACATCGTCTCAAAATTGCAAAATAACAGCACAGGCATATATGTAAATGCCATTCAGTCACAAAACCTTTGGTAAGTATAATAATCATCACTTATAACTTGAAAGTCTCATAACATGGTAAATTCTTTACCAATTTACCAATAACATAGAAGAAATTTTATATTTGACGTTATCGACCAGGAAGTTTGCCAAAACCCCCCCCCCCAATCTACATATTAGGAATTCCATCACTAAAACGAACTGAGTTCACAAAAATCTGAAATCAGGAACATGCATGTCAGATTCAATAAAAGGAGAGACTATATGACAACATCAAAAACCAAACATATATTGAAGAATACTTCAGAAAAGTAATCTCGTCTCATGAAGTCCCACAAAGTAATCACAGCAATAAGACAAGGCCTGTCAACTTGACGATTTTCTTGCAATTTAGAAATCTGCAAACACATGCTAATCTATAAAATCAATGACATTACTTGTTAATTTCCTTGCTGAAAAATCTATAAATAAATGTTTGTCATGGGCAGCCCAAAGAAGTAATGGCAGCAACGATGCTCCACAAGGACAGCATAAGAGACATCCGACGGAGGAACTCCCAAAGGAAGCAGAACCATCAACGTCAGAGTAAATTTATAAGTGATGCTTTACTTGGAACCATGCAAACACAGCAAGTTTGCCTCCAAACAAAGTAAAGCATCTGAGTAAATAAACAAATCTGATACAGTAAATTGCAAGAGAACATACAACAGGTTACAACGTGCGTCTCAGAATTGCAGAATAACAGCACAGGGATATATAAATTAACGCCATTTAGTAAGTAATCATCGCACAACTTGAAAGTCTCAAAACATTCATTACTTAAAACCATGATTATAGATTAGTTGGGAAATCTTTAACCACAGGCTAATCTGTAATCTACACAAATTGAACAGAGTTGGTTACCTCAATCACTTCTCGTTCGGAGGAGGAAGAGATGGAGGACTCAAAAACCGAAGAGAAACTTTGAAGTCTAATTTTGCAGAAGCTTTTGCTTTATGTCGCCCTAAAGAAGAGAGACAAATATTTATAGTATACTGCTAGCTAGGGTTTGACCAATTTTTTTTTTTAATTGTGAATTACTAGGGTTTTGGCAGCTGCATGAAAAAAACCCTAATAAATTATTGGTTTTTTATTTTTTGCTCAAACAAAAAAAAATTATTGGTTTTTGTTTGTTGAGGTTGTTTCTGTGGGTCCAACATTTATGTGAGTTGTTGTATTCCTTTTTTGAAAAAAATAAAAAGGGCATTCAATTTTATTTTCAATGGAAAAAATAACAGTTTGAATTTGAGATTTTGAGTAAATGTGACTTATTTTTTAAAATTTAAAAGAGGAAAACGCTAAAAAATTAAAAAATGAGGGTAAAAAATAATTAAGAAAGACAGTTATACAAAATATATTTAAAAACATCAATAAATTATAAAAATAAGAGATAATTGTAAAAAAGATAACAGATAGAGTAGCGGGGGAAAAAAATGAAGCCATTATCTTCCTACAGATATTAACAATAAATCATATAGATCGATATTAGTATTATTATTTTTCGGAGTATCAATCTATAAGAATAATATAAGTGAAAAAAAATCTATATGAATAATATAGAATGGTATCTATGACTCTTTTAAAGCACACTTTCCTTCCGATTTAAGTTACTTTTCTAGCCAACAATTTCAATATTTTAATAAAGTTATAACATAAAATAAAAGCGTTCGTGGCCAAAAAAAAAAATTGAAGAAATTGATAGGCCTGCTTGCCAATGAGTCTTCTTTATTGCAATTTCTTTGTAATATACTTTGACCATTTTTTCCCCCACAAAACACGAAACCGGGACAAATCCAAACCAATACATGGGAGGCAAAATTAAAAATTACTTAAAATATGGGAAAGCTAATACTAATTTTTACATTTTTTTTACAAGTAAAATAAAAATTTTCTAAAAATTTTCAAAGGAAGCACCACCTTTAGCCCCTACAGCCTCCCTGCATGAAAAAACACTTAATAAAAATTCAGAAGAAAATAACAAAAATTAAAGAGGAGCCCGATATTAAAGAAAAATGTGATTTATTTTTCAAAATCTTTTTTAAAAATAAACTAATCAACAACAGATCTGTAAACACAATCAAAAAGATTTTAACGTTCAGACCAAAAAAATCAAAAAGATTTTAACGGGTTTGCAAATCACAAATTTAATCAAAAAGTTTAAACTTTTACTGTTAAGATTTGAGCAAGAGTGTGACTTCGATATCAAGGAGCATGAAACAATTTTTTTTTATAGAATAAAGGAAAAATTAAAGGGAGGGATATAATATTGCTAAAATTTATTATAAAAGACCATAAAAATTAAAGCTACTCTAAATGATCAAGATAAGTGTACCTGGCTATTATAACCTTAGTATAAAACCTGTTAATAATACCTTAAAATTAATTGGTGTGCAGTACCGCATAAGTTACAAAAATAAAGTTATTTATATTTCAATTCCACTTAGATAAAAACAAAAATATGTTATTAAATTTAATTAATTCAATATATATTAAAAAATTATTTTTCAATAATTAATTCAATATAATTTTAAAATAAATTTGAGATATGGTTATATAAATTATAGGAGATTTGATTAGGGATAATTTTATATTTAAGAATTTATCTTTTTATATTTAGACCTTCTAAAAATCACTATTTTTGAGATCCTTTCTAATAAATATTATTTTTTATACATCCTTAGCAATAATTTTTCCTATAATTAATAAATAAAGGAAAAAAATTATGTACTTAAGGTTCTTGTTTTTAATTAAATCAAGATAGGTGTACATATTATAAATTATTTATTCTATAATAAATTTTTCATATTAATATTATTAACATATTAAAAATTACATATCTTGATTTGATTGGACGAGAATATATTAAGTATATAAAAGTAAATATATAAGTCTTAACTGTAAGTAAATAACATTTGAGTATACACCTGTGATTGACTTATTTTAAAAAATTAAGTTAAATTTTAAAGAGAAAACATTGTAAAAAATCTACCATAATAGTAAAAATTAATTAAAATAAAATACTAAAAAGTAAAAAATATAACCATTTGTACCTATTTTTTTATATAGGCAAATACTCCATAATTGCTAATTTTACGTAAATTTAATTAATTATCTGAAAAATAAGTTGTATCTTTTTATAAGATTTTAATTTGATTCCTTAATTTTATAAAGTACTTTTCAGTCTTCTAATTTTAATATCATTAGTTTCAATGATTATTAGTTCCTATAGTTTCATTGAATTTTGGTTTTAGTCCATACAGTTTTCCTTAGTATTTTTAATCTCCATAATTTTAACTACGATTGGGTAACATTTATTTCTTAGGTCCTTAATGATATTAAATTATAGAGATTATAAGGACCTATAGAAACCAATGATTGTCGTTTCCCTTTTTTTTTTGGCCAATCTTTATTATTTTAAAACGTTAAACTTAATATATTAACATTGAATAATATTTTGTCAGTATTTAGAAGTTCAATATAGAAATTTTTGCTGACAAAATTAATATGGCATTAAATTTAAAAGACTAAAAAATACTTTAAAAAATTAATTAAAATGAAATCTTATATAAAATTAAAAGAATAAAGGAGCACTTTAACCTTTTTAATAATATGCACTAAACATATCAAGATTCATTGATTATGATAAAAAGAAGAAGAAGAAGTGTTCTCTTCCCTCATCTGCAAGGACCAATTATATTCCTTCATCCTCCGTTTGCTGTAAGAGAGAAATTACGCATTAGCTTGCTCCTTAAACTTGGACAGGAATACTATCAATATATTGTACGTAAGTTGATCTTTGCTCTCAGACAGAGAAACCAACATGCAAAGAAAATAAAACATATATATACAATGACGGTTGTTGGCGCAAAGTCATACTATACAGTAAGTTGATGCTGAATTTATGGAGTAATAACGTCGTTTTTGGATTGACGTAGAGCCGGGAAATTAAAACTAAAATATTGTACTTTTAGAACCCAAACCAGATATTAAAAGGCGTTGGTTTTAATAGAAGATATCAAGTTCAAGTTCATGCCCATTTAAGTACAAGATATCAAGTTCAAGTTCATGTGGATGTATAAGCAGCTTTTGAGTGCCTTTAATTAGGCTTGATGATGCTCGAATTTAACTTGATTTGATAATGATACAAAAAAACCAAACTAAATTGTTCAAAACGGATCTCAAACCACCTCTAGAAAATTTTATAAAGGAGGAATGTGGATGAGTCTTCTCTTTCACTTTGATTATATATGTATACATAAGACTTTAAGGTATGTCTTTATTTATAAATATCCTTTCATTACGTACACCGTATGCATCCTAATATAATAGGTAAATGTCTACTGTTAATCTTCCAACTTTGCACTAAAGTTTAGCTTTTTTGTACTGGATTGAATAATATTTTTTCTTATTAAATATTTCGCAAGGATGTCAGGATATTCTAATCTATTTAGAGCAATGTCACTTTTCAAGTGTTAAAATCCTTAATGTTGCCCATTGACTAATATACATTCATGTTGACAATTAATTTTGAATTGACTATAAGTTGAAGAGTATTTTCACCTCTAAATTATTCATAGAAGAGTAACTTGCACCTTAAATTAAGTTTGATGATATAGAGCAATTAATACCCTTAATTTTTTTTTAATGGAAACATGCATCATCCTTTTCAATGTCACATGTTTTGTTAATTAGGAATTCATTAATAAAAAGAAGTCTATCAACTTGGGACAGTGATCAATTAATAACATTATCATACGTTATATATGTCTATCATGACTTGCTAAATAGACATTCATCCGATCCTTTGATAAAAAAATCTCTTATGCCCCATTTGATAATAGAGAAATGGAGCAAGGAAAGTGGAACCCAAGATTTTGTGTGTTTGGTTTGCATGAAGAGATTCTTGGAGAATTGGGGCCCTGGTTGGTGCAATGGAATTGGGCTCATGAGATATTGAAATGGCAATGAAATTAAACTTTCCATGATTTGGTGTGCACTAATTCAGATTCCTCATGGAATCCAATTCTGCCAAAAACCCCAGATTTTCCCATCATCCTGTTAATGGAATTGGGCTAATTCCATGAAATTACTATGACTATACTCTCTCCCTCCCTTTCATTGTCTGCAAGTCCTACTAGTATCCCTCTTGCTTTCTTCCTCTCATCAGGCGAATCTAATGGTAAAGCCAGCACTTGCGATCACTTGCAAGAAGCTCTCTCGACGCTGCAACGTTATCTCCTTTCCAACAGTGCTGATGCCATTGGAAGGGATCTGTGGCTCTAGCTTTAGGATTGGCACCATTGGCATCTGCAAGTTGTCCAGCCTCGCTTTGGTCACCTATTGCACCATTTGACGAAAGTTCATCAGTCCGTTGCTATGAACGTCGTTTGCGACCTCTTTGAAAAGCATAACTTCCGCTTTGAACTCATCATATTAGGGTTGATGAGGTTCAGGAATAGGGAAACCATATCAAAAGAGGAATTGGAAAGGGATTTCTAGAGGGCTATAGTGAGAGCTTCGTAATCACAAGCACCGCCTTGCAGATCATACATGCAGCAGAGGTGGTCATGGATGGGGTTGCAAGCAAAAGATGCGGATGAGATTTTCTTTAAAACAAATTGAAATGGGCACTTTGATCTTTTGTTATTTTTAAAAAATACTTATCAAAATTATTAAAATTATATTAAAATTCTATTATCGTATTAAATGTACTTTTAAAATCTGATTCTGTTTAAATTTCAATTTCAATTCTATTAAAAATTATTTTATAATACCAAATGAAGCTTGAGTACCATCAAATTTGATAGAATTGAGTTTTATACTCAGACCCAAAAAACCTAGTTCCACTTATCTAAAACTCTCTTGCTGACCTTTTTGCCCCAGCACCTTCCCCCTAAAACAATTCAAGGCCAACTGCGAAGATGATGAAGGGTCACGTTCGACGGCAAGCTCCAGATCATCTACGGCAATGGTCCACGACGGTGACCAATCTTTTGACGGCGGCTCCGAGGAAGGCTATGGCTTTGACGCTTATGGAAACGGCGCCATTCACTGGTGGCTCCTGCTCTCCTCATGGATCGTATTCACATGAAGAGTTGAAAACCATAAATTCGAGAAGGAGACATTTCAAAGAAGGTGCAAGTAGTTTCAAATGGGTTAGACTCACTAATGGCTTTGATTTTCAGCCAAAAAAAAAAAACACTTGTAGAAATGATGGCACTAGCAAAAGATGAAGAAGCACATAGGTAGCGGTGGGTCTGCCACGCTCCCGATGGAAAAGACAATCAGAAAGCAATTCTAGGAGACCTAGTTAGAGATCATCGACTATGGGTTTTGATGACAATGGAGACTTTTTCGTTAAAATTTTATGGGTTTTTTTGTTTTTTTCAAAAAATAAATAAATAAATATATTTATTAAATAAATTTTAGTCCACTTTCTTTTGCATATCAAATACATTTTTAAGCCTCACTTTTTCTTCTATCTCCACTTTTATATTTCTACTTCCACTTTTCTTAAAAACATTTCTTATCAAATAGAGCATTAGTTGGCTTGCACTAATGGTTAATATCAAATCACGATACATGTGTTTAGTTAAAGAATCGAAAGATAAGATGGATGTAATTTGACTAGCAAACTAAAAACTTGTCAATAAAAAAAAAACATAATCATTGATCCCTATAATTTTATTAGATTTTATTTTTAATTTTTATAATTTTTTAATATTTTTAGTCCATATAGTTTCAAAAAGATTGAGTAGCCTTTATTTTTAAGTTCTTATAGTTTTAGTTTTTTAACATTTTTAATCCTTATAAGAATTGAAAATATTGAAAAAAAATTATATGGACTAAAAGAAAAACTCAATGAAACTATAGGACCAAATATTTTGTTTTTTTTCAAAAAAAAAGAGATTTGTGAGCCCACACTTACTATAAACTGATGTGACAAATTACAAGTGTATTATGGGTAGTTATATGATTGATTGACAAATACATATATAACCTATGGTAGTGTTGACAGATATAACATGCGACATATTATTTTATTATTGGTGCAAACTAACAAAATTTTGAATTGATAAATGAATACCCAATTAACAAGTCACATGACACGCCACATGTTTAGGTAAAAGAAGATTACAACTGCTTCACATTATTGAACTTTGTAATGTCAGTTACTCCTTTGCAAATACTTTAAAGATAAAAGGGAGAATTAATTAGATCCCTCACAATCAAGATTTTGCTGAAGTTCCTGAAGTTCCTTTACATGCCCAAAGGCCCTAATTATAATTGAATATTTTGCTGAAAATATGAAGGAATCTGAAGTTCCTTTACAGGATTAATTGTAATTAAATATTTTGTTGAAATGATACAAATGCCCCCACCTCTCTCTCTATTTTTTTTTAAAAGTGTTTCAGTCATCGGCCTCTAAGGCCACCATATCAGTTGTCGGAGCTTCATTGATGATGGCCAGCCATCTACCACCAGTTGTCGAAGCTTCGGTAGTCAAACCCAATCAAAGCGGCCAAGCAATGTTTTTAGAATCAGATAGTATATTGAATCAAAAAGGCTAACAGTTTATAGTTTATATGATCAAACTAGGTTGGATTAATGGTCGAATCGTCGACATAATAATTAAATTAAAAAAATTATATATGTATATAATAATCTAAATATAAAAAATTACTACTTAGTTTAAAAATAAAAAAATATTTTAAGTTTATCATGACTTAACAAGGCACATGATACAATATAACATCAAATGATTTAAAAAATTAATCATTTTCAAAAAAAATGATAAAAAATAAAAAAAGAAAAATGGTATTTTTTTTTTGGAACAATCCAATTTTTAAAAACTAAACTCGATTCCCTGCTTGATCCCGATTTCAGGTCTAACCACTGGTCCAAAGTAACCTAATCTAGCCCAATTCCCAAATAATTTTTTGGCCTTGACCAAGCTATTAACCTAACCAATCGATGGTTTGATTAATCCAACCACCTAATTCAATCTAGTTTTTTAATCATTAGGGCCAAGGGATCAAGGGGGATTTGAACCTTGACCCCTTGGTTAGTGTGCCACTAAATTACCAAAGCCTTCTAGTAATAAAATACAAAATATAATATATATCCTATAGCTTTTATTTTCAAGCATTTATCTGAATTGCTGTTAATCATGAAGCATTGTTATTCATATACAAATAATCACTTGTACATATTTGAACATAACTTGTCCATTAGTAAAAAAAATTGTCAAATTTTGAAACTCAATTTGTTTCTTGAATATTGACAAATTATCAATATTATGTAAAATGAAAAAGTATAAATATTATAAATTTATTTTTCAATAATTTTTATAGGCTTTGGTTAATCATGGACACATTATTATTCATATCCAAACAATCACTTGTAAATATTTAAACTTTACTTATTCATACATAAAAAAAGTTGTCAATATCTAATATTGATAAATTGTCAATACTATACTAAATAAAAAAGTATGTATGTTATAAATTTATTTTTCAAGCATTTCATGAGCTTTGGTTAATCATGGATGGAATATTATTCATATATAAATAATCACTTGTCCAAATATTTTGAGCTTGATTTCTAAATGTATGTGACAACTTTTTTTTATATATGAACAAGTTATGTCCAAATATTTAAAAATAAATTTATTTTTAAGTATTTTCATGGGCTTTAGTTAATCATAAACCTATTATTATTCATATATAAATAATTATTTGTAAATATTTAGACATGACTTGTTCATATATAAAAAAAATTATCATACACATTTATAAGTCAAGCACAAATATTTACAAGTGATTGTTAGATATAAACAACATTGCGTCCATGATTAATCAAAGCTCATGAAATGCTTGAAAAATAAATTTATAACATGTATACTTTTTTATTTAGTATAATATCTATAATTTATCAATATTGAAGAATGAATTGTTAAAAAAAAGGTTAAAATGCATAAAACCCTCTTAAATTTTAAAGCAGTTGCACATGAGTCCACTCATTTTTAAAAATTTAAAATCTCTAATATTTAATTTTATTTGTCAAAGCCCTCTATTGTTAATTATATTATTTTTTTATAAGGGTTAAAATATCATTTAACTAAAAAAATATTATTAAATAAAATATTATATTATAAAATTATGGCTAATCAATTTCTTATATTTTTTTTAGATAGTTGAGGCATTGATAGTAAAAAAAAATGATACTCCTTCCGTTCAAAAATATAAAATATTTTTTTAAAAATTAAATGTTAACAAATATAAAATATTTTTGTTTTCTCAAGATATAATCATTACTTTTTTTAAGAGTGCCCCTATTGTTGAATATTTTCTATTTATTATAGGATATTTAATAGGGATAAATAAGAAAAAAATTTGGTTAGTTTGAAAGTAAGTAACCACCTTATTAAGATGTGACATTCGGTTAAAAATACCTTATATTTTTAAATGTAGAGAGTATTATCCTTGCACAAATTTTAAATATTTACTTTTGTATTAATTTTATACATTTTTTTGTTATCAATGATGCACAGTTTTCTTGTATTAAAGAATAAATTAATCTAACCTAATAATATTTAAAATTTTAATTATTTTAATCATGTGAATGACATTAATCTAACCTGAAAATATAAATAATTTTTTTTTTACCAGCAAATAAAAATTTATCTTTGAGAACAATAAAACAATGAGCACCCAACATGGATCCGAAAGTAAACAAGAAAATGCCATTTCTCAACAAACAACGGCCATGAGGTCAGAACTCAGAAGTACGTTTCGCTCGCTGCCTCGTTCATGGCTTCTTCTCTCTTTTCGCGCTTCCCGCTCTCCCGCACCCTTCACTTCGCTTCTTCAAACCCCAAACCCAATTCCATTGTCCTCCATCGCCACACGCATCTCCTGCGCACAGAACACTAACTTCTTTGCTAATTCTTCATCACACGTGATATCGAACCCTCTACAAACAGTGCTTCTTCTTCCTCTTCTTCAACTTACTCTTCCTTCTTCCGAGAAAAGATCCTTTGCTGTGGCCAACCGGCGAGCTTTTCTTGGGCCTTGCGTCACGGTTGTTTATGAGACGGCGCAGAAGCCTCGTCAGAGATTCGGGCACTGTGGCGATGTTTGAGAATTCAACGGAGAAAGGGAAAATTTAATGGAGAGGAAATCGGGGCCGTGATGGAGGACGAGATTCAGCCAGATGTTGTGTGGGAACAGAGGGTTAAAGACGTCGAAGTCGAGCGAAACAGGCGCTTGATCACGAGTCCTGGCTTCAGCTTCTCCGCTGCTGGACTTCTGTTCCCTTACTATCTAGGGGTTGCCCAATTTCTTATCGAGAATGGTTACATAAAGGTAAGGTCTTCCACTGGAGAGGACCAGTTGGCATTTCTTGGGTGTTTGCGCATTATTTTTAAATAAAATATATAGTTACAATTGATGTGTATGGGAAGTATCAGCTGGCATTTCTTGGGTGTTTGGGCTCATGTATGGATTTTGTAAGGCCAATGAATATTTTTAAACGCATGCAACCTGGAATGTGGTGGCTTGTTCCTATTTTTGAAGTGAGCCGTCCTTTTCTGCTTCGTAATGTATATTTGTAATGTGCCTTCTTAGTTCCTGGCACATAACTTTATGTTTTCTTGTTTTTCCTTGTGCCGACACAAGTTTGCTTATTCTGCCGTTACCTTTATATCTTACTCATTTCCTTGCGATTTTAATTTCCATTTTGTGATGCAGGAAAGCACGCCTTTAGCTGGTGCTTCTGCGGGAGCTATAGTCTGTGTCACTATGCTTCTGGAGCAAGTATGAAAGAAGCCTTGAAAGCTACTAAAATATTGGCTGAGGATTGTCGGAGACAGGGGACTGCATTTAGGCTGGGGGTATGCTTCTTCCTCTGAGAGTAATAAGTTATTCTCTGTGCTATCTGTGAGTTAACAATGCCAATTTACACTTCTTGTTTTCAAATTCATACATCAATGACAATATAGCTTATCAAACCACCTTGGATAAATTACTTTCTTATCATTACTCTTGCTTTGTTTTTTTTTGGGATAATATATGGGGGCTACAATCCCAATGATTAAAGACTAAGCTATTTGAGGCCAAGAGATACCTTATTATGTCTAAAATAAGCCTATTTAGCTAGGATGGTTCCTCTTTCAGGAGCCTAAGGCCCAATAGATACTGGTTACTTTGCTTTGCCATTGCATTAGCACACAAGTTTGGCATTTGTAGTCCTAACCGCCCAATCTGGTTCCATGTATACTTGAGTCTCTCTTTTTGTTACCAATTCCTCAAGTAGAGTGATAGCCATACGCGAGTCACTGTCTGCTGTGAACCGCTTGATGCCTAGGTTCTTCATAAATCAGAAGCTTGCTACAAAATTGTCCAATGCTGCTTTGCTTCAGGGGGGTTCAATTGCCCAACCTATGTATGAGTCCTCCTATCCACTTCCCATCCTTGTTACTGACCAGCCCTTGTTTAAAACGATCTATGTTTGCCTTTGTCCTGCCTGATAAGGATCTGCACCTTGCTGTGTTTGAAGGCCTACCATTGGTCAGTGTGTCATGGTTCCCACTAATGCGCATGTAATAAAGAGTATTAAAAAATACCATCATGACTTTCTGGTAGTTGGAAACCTTCTTCAAACATAGCAGCATTCTTTCATGTCCAGACACACACCAAGTACCAACATGTGACAACGAAAAGTGTACTCTGGTGTCTCTTCACTCATTCTTTCCTTCCTTTGACAGATTTGTGAGTAACCACCCACTTTGCGCTTGCTAAAAAGCTTTGGAATCTTCCTATCTTTGAGAAGTTTCCTCCAGACCTTGTTTAGCACTAAGTATTCCCTGTTACATGTAATACAGTTTCCTCGTGTTGCTGGCATCCTGAGCATATCAGGGAGCTTCCTAGATCCAATTTGCTTCTTAATGAAATTAGGTGCCTCTCATGTGCTTCTAGCCATGAGAGAACCTGCATTTTATTTTTGGTCCTTTCAAACTCCACACTTTCTTCCATAATGGAGCCGCATCATGATCACTGATGTTTCTTAGTACCCTGTACATTGATGATACTGATAAACCACCAGTGATGCTTTGTTTCCATTCCATCTAAACTTGTCAATGCCATCTTATCATTAAGTGGTGCCACAGCTCTTATCTTAAGATATCCCATATGGGGCAGAGGTAGTTTTAGTATATTTAACTTCCATTCTCCTCTTTTCACTAACAAAGTCACTGACTCTAGCATGAGTATCCATAGTGTTTCTTGGGACTATCATGACATTAGTTTATCAATGCAGGATTGTTATCAAACCTATATCCTTCCAGAAATTGATTTTTATGCCCATCTCTAACACTCAAAGCGATATTTGCATAAAGAGACAAGGTACTTTCCAAAATGGTGAATTGCTCTATTAAAACTTGTCATCATTTCTGATGTATTTGTCTCTTAAAACTTTATATGAGGTTATGGAGTCATTACTCTTTATTACTCTTTATTCTCTCTCGAGGGTTTTTATCTATTGTAGCAACCCTTATCTCTATTTTGTGTCGCTGCTATGGTTGATAGCAGAAGATCTGTGCTGGTTTGCCAGTTTCCCCCCATGTTCATTTGTGTTGCAAATTGCAATCAATGAATTATTGCAGCAAGGAACTTTTTTAGGGTTCTGATCTGCATGTCTCTGTTGCCGTTTGCCACATAACTGCTGATAAGCAACCGTTTGAATGGTTTTCCTTTATATTAATTTTGTGTTATTCCATACGTCTGTCTCTTTTATGTCTCAAAGTAGCTCAGGGTAGCTGATACCCCTATTTAAAGTTGATCATGAGCACAAATCACTGGAATTTTTTAAATGGATAAGATCCATGGAACCTGATAAATAACATGCGGGAATAGGATATATTTGAATTTGTAGATCCATGATCTAAGAAAACTGCAAGTTAGGTTGGCCCTACATATTGGCCAAATTCAACCTTCCCTCCCTGCAGCATTGCCTTATGTTTCTTTGACTCAACCAGAACCTCCCAACATGAAACGAGAAAAAAATCATATATCTATTATGTTGCTAGAGTAATGTCAGGTTATTGAATTGTAGCTCTTTCCCCCCTCTAATGTGTTTTTGGGAAACCTTCCTGTTTAATCATAGTTTCTAGTTAAGGTTTTATGTCCAAAAATGTTCCCAACCCATGATCATGCCTAGTGCACCTGTTGATAAGTTTCAATTAATAATATTGCAAAACTGAAGGAAATATTGACTTGGAGAAATTGACAATTTATGATGCAAACCATTGGTGGATAGTTTGCAAAATGGAGATGAGAGCCTTTGTGGTCTGTATAAGCGGCTCTGACAAAGTAATAAAGTTATTATCCAGTATGTGAAGCCACTTTAAGGTTTCTCTCAAGAGAAGTGCCTATTCTTTGGGACATCTCTTGATAAAGTTTCAAATACAATTTTGTGTGGTTTAATATTTCTCTTCACAGGCTGTTCTCCGTGATGTTCTTAACAGTTTCTGCCTGAAGATGCTCATGTTAGATGCAATGGAAGAGTTCGAGGTGATATTTCATGTTCATATACTTCTGTTAACAGTTGTTATTAATGATAGATGCTTGAAACTGCATTTACGCAAAGAACAAAAGAAAGGAGAGTTGCTTCTTCTAGGATTTTAATAAAGCTTTGATGAACCTTATATCGTAGCTTTTCTATTGCAGTTGCCGTGACACAGCTTCTTTGGAGACCAAGGGGTTATGGGTGGATCAGTTTGAGTCCCCGGGAAGATCTTGTCAATGCAGTTTTTACTTCTTCCTTTATTCAAGGGTGATTATTAGCAATATTTGCATGATATTTTCTCACCCACGTTATAAAGTTTTGGGGGAACTTAAAGTAAGTTATATCTCATTTCAGGTATCTGCACCAAGACCTGCTACAATGTTTAGAAACCGACTATGCATGGATGGTGGTTTGATGTTGTTTATGCCACCAACATCTGCTGCACAAACGGTATTTTCATATTTTCTGGAGTTGATTTGAAGATGAGCTTTTGATTTTCAATTGACTCATTACTTGTCAGGCCTTATCTCTCTCTCTCTCTCTCTCTCTCTCTCTCTAATTTTATTAACATATACTTCTTCTAAGCCAGGGGATCTTTCTCTGTGTGCATTTTGTCTTGTGAAAAGTTCTATTGGGGCAACTGGTAAAAATTCTTCATGTTGGTTGCATATGAAGCTTGATCACATTCACTGCTCCCTTGCCTATGTCATGTTGGTGAATGGGGTGTGAAATGGGAATGAATGAATAATTTTTCTATTAAAAAAAAAATTTAAAGACAAGGATGCCTTTAACATCACGAGATAATTTCTGTAAAAAAAGGGTATTCTGGCAATTAGTTGATTAAATGATAGAACTCCATGGATGGAAAGCTTTAGAGAAGTCATTCAAGAATTCAATTTTCAGGGGTAAAATTAACCAATGTCATGGTTTTTTTTCTCTACTACTACTATTACTACAGAGAGATGACTTATATTTTGAACCCTAGGACTTTGAATAAAATGACTTATATTTGAGACCATGGGGAGTATTTTTTTTTTTTTTATATCTTGAGTTAACAAAGCAATGTCAACAAATCAAAACCTTATTCCCTTTTTAAATTTCGATTTTGTTACTTCTCCAAATCCAATAATAATGGTGAATTGGGGAAGGTTTTTCAATATGTTACCAAATTTAAATCTGTAAGCATGCTGCATCATGAATATAGCTGCTGTACTACAGTAGAGTGATTTGAGGGCATGATTGTGAAGTTTATTGTTGAAAAAATTCACTTGTATCCTGTTGAGGTTCTTGTTGGAAATATTTTCAAATGAAGAGATGTTTTTTGAAAGTCATGTCCTTATAAATTAAGGAATTTTTATGAAGGTTTATGTGAAGAGTTATGGTCACCAAGATTATGTCTCTTTAAACTTCTAAAGATACCTTTAGAGGGTTATAAAAACTAAAAGGTGTCACTTGGTAAAAAGAAGTGTATTTCAAGATACTCTACATGTTAAAAGGATGTTCTTTTCATGGAAAGTTATTAAAATGACCCTTAGTTAATAGTAATTAATAAACTATGTAGGTTCATGAACCACATAGGGATGTTTATGAATTAACATAAGATTGTTCATGAACAATATAAGGGTTATGAACTAACATTGGTTATAATTTTTAAGGAGAGTTTTATTGCTTAAAGATATTACTTTAGTATCTATAATACCCTCTCACCATCACTTATTTGGAGATCCATCGATTGAAATGCATTGCCTTATTCTTTGAATGCACCAGAGATAAAATTAAATTATCACTTTGTAAAAATCATAGTTTGTTTTGGCTTGAGTTTTGGTAGTGCATGTTATACTCAAGGGTCTTCATTGTATCCTAAAAGAAATCACTATCAATCCAACTTGTACCTGAAAATTGGAATGGGTAGGAGTGAATTAAGCCTAAGAAAAGTATTACCTATGCCTTAAAGACAATGTGCACATTTTCGTTCTTCATCTCTACTTTTGTTCTTCAGAGAGCCATCCCTGCCAACAGTTTCTCATATGAATTCCCTCTTTCGGTTCATTGTCATTAATGTTTCGACAAGTTACTATATTTCAAACTTCATCATAGCTCTCTTTGCCTCCTGACAGGTTCGCGTTTGTGCTTTCCCTGCAAGTCGACTGGGATTAGAGGCAGTAGGGATCATTAGCCCTGACCTGTAATCCTGAAAATGCGGCTAGTCCTCGACAGGTACATCTAAGTTTTTGAATCTAGACCTTCCCTTTTCGCAAGGTGATGAGCATTATGCTTCTTCAAATCATTTCAGCTTTTCAAATGGGCGCTTGCACCAGCGGAAGATGACATTATCGACCGCTCTTTGAACATGGTTTGAAAGATGCTACTGTCTGGGCAATGGAAAACCCAGCTGATAAAATAGTTCAAGAAGACATCCTCTAATTTGAAACAGCAATTCAGCATAGCTCAATGTGGATATCCCAAGTTCTGTTTTGGAGACTGGAGATGGATAAGGAATGTACAAATCCTTGTATCCCACCATGTCATAGGTTAGGAAGATGCGTGTTTTCCCTCCTTTGGCTAATATAAGATGGG
>NW_026555928.1:0-46033 GCF_029017545.1 Prosopis cineraria | reverse complement strand
TTGGAACACAAATGAAATTAGAGGTCAAGGCTACTTGGCAGAAATGAAATTGTGACTACCCCTTGTTTTGGACCGGTTTGGAGGTCATATCAAGCTTTCAGAAGGCTAGAGACGTCTTTTCATCATCAATTTTTTTTCACTTTGAAAAGAAAATTGGTGGGAGATATTTTTCATCATACATTCATTTCCAAAATTTTTTTAAAAAAAAAAGAATGGAAAAGGAATTGCTTATGAGGTTATGACGCGTGACAAAAACAGGAAAGGGAGTCAAGGAGAGGTTATGAGAGAAGCAATTTGGATATCAGGATTGCCACATGGCATGAAGATGATGGCGCTGTTTGAGGATGAGGGGTTAAGGGTGAGGAGTGAAGAAGATATAGAAGCCATCCAATTAGAGCTTGGACAGTAGCTTAGTACTTGCTACAATTTCCTTGCACTCTTCTCATTCTTCACTGTTATTGTTAGTTGTAGTAGTAAGTAAGCATGTGAAACTCTTGCTCTTTCTGGAAGGCCAAATTCATGAAGGACCACACAAACTCTCAAACAGTCAAAAAAAGGGAATGAAATCACAAAACCGGAAGGCATTGGTGGGGTTAGAGTAAACCAACCAGCATATGCTTCCTAACCCCGCGAAATGTGAAGCCCAATTTCACCTAAATTTGATCTCTTTTTCTTTTTTTTGGGGGGGGGGGGGGGGTGGGGGTGTCATGACTCGTCTGCTCTCATACCAAATTTCTGATTTAAAATGATTGCTGCAAAAAGTGATAGTGTTTGTGAAACTACATATATATGACCAGAGATGGGAATGGTTTAAAATGAGGCAAGTGAGTTCGTAATATTCTGCTCGTTGTAACAAATGCCATTGACATTCGATGTGTGTGTGTTGATGTCAGAATTATGGAAGGTCATGCTAAAAAAGTGGGGAAGTTGATATCGAATTTAAGGATGATAAGGTGTAAGTACTTTAGCAGTGCCACGTAAACTTGGACATTCTTAGTATTCAAGCTCTTCACTTAAAGGAACAATAAAAGCTGGGGACGAGTTTAACTAACAGTTAAATTTAAATATATGATCTTAAGAGCATTTCAAAGCCAATTGCCCCCAAAAGAACAAAAATAAATAATTTTTAAATTGATAAACCAGATATTTTGGCGAAAACTTGTGAGGATAGGTTGGCCGCTGAAAATAAAATAAAAAATAAAAACTAAAATAGTTTTTTATCCTTTGGTGAGTTGGAAGGGATCCATCCTGCCACCAGCCCACGAGTAGATACTGGGTCCCTAGTGGGTGGTTTCATGGCTTCACTAGGACTCAATCACTTTCACTTGTTCTACAAATAGTTTTAGTTCAATGATATTCATATCATGTTCTAACTTATAAAAGAAGTTAATTTTATATTGCAGTGCAGCAATGACACATAACAAACAAGCATTATAACCACGTTCCTAGTCACTAGACACGGGATCCAGGAACATAAAGGTGAGCAAAACTCAACAAACTTGATTACACCAAATGAATCTAATAAAAATGGAATAAAACCAATTATTAGTAAGACTCAATTTAGTTTTATAAATTTAAAAACCAAATGATTTGGTTCAAGTTTTGGTTTTTTTTTCTTTGGAAGCCTTAACAAAACTTGAACTATACCTCTTGTATTTTTATTATTAGTATTATATTATCAGTGTTTATTTTTTAAAATTTTAACTCCAATTAAAGTTCAATCTAAACTCAAAATACTTTAATGAATTATAATCTTAAGCCTTCATTTATCAAATTTGCTATTAAAGAGTCAAATGCATATGCTAGTATTACTTCAAGAATGATCTTTTAAATAATTTTAGATATATAATTTTTATTTAAAATGAGTTACTTTTAATTATGGAGATTAAAAAAATTCATAATGAAATTTAACTCGTGGTACATTATTATTTACAAATGCATACACTATGATCTTATTGATAATGAAATTTGAATATTTTTATTTTCAATATAATGTTCATTTCTCTTCATAAATAATAAAGTAAGTGTAACATCTTGAGTTTTAATTTTTTAATTAATTAAACCTAATTAGGGTAATTAAGTAAATTGAAGTGGTGTGTGGCTAGAGAAGTCTAATAATCATGTTTAATGCTATTTCAGCCCTAGTTGTGAATTTGGTATCGAGGCAGACCACCCGAGCATTGAAAGAAGAAGAAAAGGAAGAGTTAAAGTTGTTGTGCCATACGCCACAGCATGTAGATCATCCGCCGTAGCACAGTCATCTTTGAGTGAGGGAGGATCTCTCTGTGCCATGCACCGCAATGCATTGTGCGTCTACCGCGGTGCATGGCCATTTTACTTTATCGGACGCGAAATGAGACAAAAAAAGAAAGGAAAGAAAAGAAAGAAAGAAGAGGTGTGCCAATACTCTACTAGGGTTTACTTGGAGACTATTTTGAGAGTATTTTGAAGACTATAAACGCCCAACGTAAGTATCATACTCATTAATCTCCCTATTTCTTCTACATTTATGAGTTTATGATTAGGGTTTGATAGTAAAAGTCGGATTTTAGTCCATATAGGTTATGGGTCCGAATTTATTAACTCAAATGGAGTTAATGAAGGTAGATTAGAGTATCTAAACTTAGGTATAATGGGTTTTGGTGTCTTGGATTATTGGGCACCACTAATACTCAAAAATCCCATTTATTATGGTGGTTGGAAGTTTGTGATGCCATTAATGGGGATTTAATGGCTCATTAATGCTATTGGGGGCTAAAGGTAATTATTAAATCTAATGGTTAGGCCCCACCTCTTGTGAAGTGAAGATTGACCAATTTAGAAGTAGAGATTAAAGGTTCAAATGTTTGAGTTTGTTATGTTGATGGAATTCAACTTGGTTGATTGTAGTTTTGGCTCTTGGTCACCTATTGGAGTGAAAATTCAAACTTGGAAGCTAGTTGATTGAGGGATAAACTTTTGACCTTTTAAAGGTTTGAGGTAATTGAGGAAAAACTCTACTTTGAGTAGTTATATGTTAATTGATTGTCAATGGATTGTTAATTGATTGTTGAATGCGAATTGTAAATGTTACATGCATGAAATTGATTGTTAAAGTAAAATCTATTTTCTTAGTTTGAAAATGCAAAATGCTTATACTTTTGAAAAAAAATGAATATGATGATGTGTAAAGGTATTTGTGTGTTAATAATGAAATGAATTTTGAGAAATGATGAGAATACACACTTGGGTAGCGTAAGGTCGTGAGCCCAATGTGGTTGTGGTAAAAGTGAATATATAAAAGTTAAAAGTGAGAACAAGTGAGTATTGTTTATGGCATAATCAATGGCAAGAGTTTCGCTTAGAGATTTGGGAGTAGAGAAAATTTCATATGATATTTAGGCTGCCCTTCAGTGCACGAGGGCTATAGCCTTATCCCACTATTTGTCAAGGGACTATCCTATAGTTTGTGGAGGAACTAGAACCTAGCTATCTCCACCGGTTCAATGAGGAGAATAGCCTAGGGTATGAGACACCCTAGGGATTCGAGAATGGGAAAAGCCGTGGTCCGAGAGTGAGTCCTGTGATCTTTAGTCAGGTCATATCTCATGATTGGTGAGCTTGGATAGTCCAATCACACGGACAGAGCCCTAATCAACGTTATAGCCCACGGTTTCGGTCTGAGAAAATAAGGAGGATATAAAGTTGGTTAATCATTGCCTAAGTAAATATATAACATGTCACACGTGCTAAGTGGTGGCAGGTCGCAAGAGTATAGGTCATGTCACATATCTGAAAATATGGTGACAATGCACCTAGTTATGTGAGTAAAGAAGCTATAAAGTGATAAATGATAAAAAGTGATATATGTGGACATGTTTTATAATTTTAATCTCCTTATGGATGTATTTGTTTTATAATTGATATATAACTGTATAAGGTAGGTTTAACCTTAGTTACTAAGTGGCTAAACTTACCCCTCTTATTTAATACTTTTCAGGTTCTAGCTCTGGTGTTGAGAGGGAGAAGACTAAAGAGGTAGGAAATTAGCATATCCCTACTGTATGTTTCTAGTTTAGCTTTAATTGTGTAATAGTATATGGCTTGCCAATTTTAGGATGCATATTACCTCACTTACACTATTTTGGTTGTTGAAAATGTTAGAATTGTATTTTGAACCCTTAGCCTTTGTGTATGTTGACACATATATGTTTATAAGGTCAAAATACTAGTACAAGTGTAGAAATGAAGATTTACGTATGTTTTGAATGATTTAAGTTAAATGCAATGACAAATTACCTCCCCCTTTGTTTTTGGTAAAATGGAATTGAGGAGTAAATTTTTGTTATATTGATGTTTCGATACTTGTGACGTGTTATACTAGTAGTCTTAGGTCCATTGGACATGATCCAGGTGTTAGAAAAAGCTTTTAACACTTGTTGAGGGTTTTGGACACTCATCTTGTGTAAAAGTATTGAAAAGGGGGTCAAATTATGTTTAGGTGTCTAACTTCCTAGTGTGACTTATTTTGAAAGTAAAACCCATAGCATTATATGTAAAAAGCTTTTCATAGACACCTAGATCACATCATTCGGACATCGAACGGAGAATCGAGGCGAGTCGGAAGTTTTCCCGATTCTGCTATCAAATGACAGCAGAACCAGTGAAATTTCGTGCAACACGTCGCGGTGTGTGGCACAGAGAGGCGCAACGTGCACGAGCCGCGGTGTATTACTCTGAATCACAGCATATGTTTTTTTTTCAACTATTTTTGATTTCTTTCACTCCTATGAGATATCACATGCTTTCGAAACTTATTTTGACTTTGATATAAAAGATTTTGATCAATTTTAACTTGTTTCTATTTAGAGCTTATTTTAAAAATTGAACCTTGATAATTAACTCGTTGAGCTAAGTCTCTGATTACCAGATGTTTTATTGGATAATTTTGTTTAATGGAGTGAGAACGTTACAATAAGAATGTAACTTGAAGTTGGAATATGAAAGAAAAAGGAAAGTAAAAAATTATGCCTAGCTTTAATGTATAATTTTTATGTTAAAAAAATATTAAAACTTGATTCATATATAAACCAACCCAAACCAACCAATCAAATGTTATTTTTCGTACATACCAATTGATTTAATTTGATTTATGTTTTATCTAAAACCAAACCAAATCACATCTTTGATCATCTGCACAAGATTATAAGCTAGGCCTATGAGTCAACTTATTTAAGTCCTTTTTTGTAGTTTGTGCTTTGAAAATTGAAATATTTTTATGTAAAAAAATTTCTAAACCCAATCTTCTAACTCCTAAAAAAAGACTAATTCACGTTCGACCTACTTATCTTAGCCCATTTTTATTTTAACCTTAAAAATTATATTTTATATATTAAATTTAAATTTTAAAATATCTTTGCACCTTCAAATTATGATTTGCATTACTTATTTTAAATTTTAAAACATTTTAATTTGTATTTTGAAATATAAATATAATATAATATACATGGGTCAAGCCGCCCAATTTTTATTTTAACCTTAAAAATTATATTTTATATATTTAAATTAAATTTAAATTTTAAAATATCTTTGCACCTTCAAATTGTGATTTGCATTACTTATTTTAAATTTTAAAACATTTTAATTTGTATTTTGAAATATAAATATAATATAATATATATGGGTCAAGCCGCCCATTTGGCGGTTCTACCATGACAATTAGTGGAACACCCCACTGCTTCAGAAATAAAGGAAAAGTGTCTGGGCAGATTGCATCATGGCCGGTACCGCGTGTTGAAAAATGAAAGTAGATTGAATCGTTGAGCCAGAAGAAAATTTGCTGCAATGAATACAGAATTTACGGATCCAATTTTAAAAACCTTGATCATGCATGACTGCAGAAAATTTTTCAATGAGGGGAACCAGGAGAGGGGCTTTCTCACGCGAAGAATACAAAACTTCCTACCATTTCATTACAAGCTAACCTCTACTGGAGTCACTAAAATACATACAGAACAACGAATATGTTAGATAAGGAGGGCATAGATGCATAAACGAGGAAAAATCATTAAAAGGGGGGGGGGGGTATTTTAAGCCACCTTGGAAAGTGGCTGACGGTATAGAAGCCATTGGATCAAAACCTGAGTAAAATCTCACTTGTTTCCCCTGAAATACATGTAAATTTTCTGCATGCAAGAAAGAAAACAATCATCACTCATGATCATTATAAACATATTGTACGCAAAAATACAGGCAGGTATAGCTCCTCAAATTGAAAGTGCACACAAGAATATCAGCTTAGTTTATCCCGATAGGCTGGCAACAAACAATCTCACTCTACATCAAATCTGTAATATTGTTTAGAACAAAAGGAAAATATGTAATTTTAGATAAAATCTTCAATCAATCTTCCAACCAGTTTTGCAAAGATGGGCAATCAAAGACTGACACAACTATTCGTTTATCTCGTTGATGAGTGAGAAGCAAAACAAGACCAAACCCTAAGCCTTAAATGCAAACATTCTTTCCCTCACCTGAAGCACCCACAAGCTTAGAAGAGCCTCCAAGCAAAACAAGGCAAATCCAACCAAATAGAAAATCTGCAACAATACCAAGAATGTAGGATAAGAACAGGCAAAAGGTGACCGCAACTGATTATTCCTGTGATGTAAAAGTTTAAAACGAATATTCCAACGACTGCAATTTAAATTTTTTTCCCCAGCAACTTCAACTGGTCCTGTCACGTTTCACACAGCATTTCAATATCTTATGATTTTTTAAGGGCATCCAAATTATTCTTGAGCAACAAGGTCTTGTTGCGACATCAACCATACAGGCTACAGCACTGATACCGTACGGAAGTAAGGCCCCAATCGCATCACTCAGTCTAGCACCATAATTGTCCAGTCTTCACATGTTTGCCGAACCTCATCATTAACATCAACTAATCCTTGACACTCATTTTCATTTGTTCATGTGTCAGATCATTCTTCCATGGGAAAAAGGATAGACAAACCTGAGAAGGCTAACAGCATTCATAGCTCAATCCATCTAAAACACTAAATAGGTAAATATATGATAAGTAGGTTTGAGAGATATTTCCATAAGTAAATCTGTTAATGCATGTGTCACAATAAAATATTTCCAAGCGTTAGATGCTCATATAAGTCATTAACATTAAAAACAGTGATAACTGACAAATCTTCGTACATTTATTGGAGATAACTATGCCTAAGAGAATAAATGCTAATATCTAATATGTACATATCTGATATAACTTACCCCAACAAACACATGGTCTGAGAAGACATCAATTGCCGCAAGAATGCCCCTGAAATCGTACCATTATGATAATTAGCTATATTAACAGGAAAGAAATATATACTCCAGGCATCATAAGTTACTCTCTCTGATCCTAAATATAGAAGCTAGTTGGGAGGTTTGTTATTAAGACCGCAATATCTTATGTTCCCCTCATTTATTTTTTTCCCAAACTACCCCTATAGTTAGATCCTTGTATTACAAAGTTGAATGGCCATCATATTGAGCTTGTAACTCATTCAATTTGGGTATTTTAGGAAATCAGCATACACTTCTTTCTTTAAAAATAACTAACTTACCTAATTTTCTTAAACTATGGGAATTAGTTAAGTAGCTCCTAAAAATATATTAAATTAATCACAATCATGGTTTGACCACAATCCAACACTTAACGCTTGCACCAATGACTTGCCTAATTCAATGGCCAGTTTGATTTTTCAATCCCTGTTTTTACAACAATATAACACATTTTGGAACTGCAGCAGTCCCTGACCAAAATGTTAAGAAATAGATAGATAAATAAATAAAACCGCCATTATAATTTTGATACATCTGCATTCCAGCACTATAATTTCACCTTATAGCACTTTCATACGTTCCTTAGCTTAGTAAAAATGATGATTCTCACACAGTCATACTGTCAGATACGTTCATTCAAGCTAACTTACAAAATATCAATCGTCATGGTAAAAACTATCAATTGACAGTTATGAACCAGCACATCATGGCCTTATCAAAACATAATTGTATAATATACTCAACGCAAGACACAGGCAAAGATTAACAACTTGAAACATGGAGGTAGTATTTTCAAACTTACGTCAATGACTTTCCATGAAAGACAATTGGAGGTGCAATAGCAGCAATGACACAAAAGGCAATATGCAGCTGCATCATCCCAAAGCAATCAACAGAAGGACTAGCAAATCACTTATGCATGAGACTACCAACATTATGTGATAGATTAACATACCAAGTAAAACAGGAAAAACCAACCAAACTTTAGTGCACTATCTGTCCTGCATATCATAAACAAACAACCATAAACAAAAACAATAATTGTGCACAATCCAATGCTTGCTAAGCCTTCTTTTTACTAAATAAACAGAAACTTATGCCCATTCTCTTTCATGTTTGCTTATTTTTCTCCTTTTTTACCCATTTAACCCTTTTAATTACAAGGATAAGACATATGATGTCAGCATGTTCAAACTTCAATCTCTCCCTCCACTGATGCTAAAGAAGGAAGAACAATTATACCTGTCAGAAAACTACTCAATTAAATCGTCTGCAAATAGGATGACAATATTTTAGTAAAGAAAACGAGGCTATACTCCAGTTTACCTCATAGCACGGTAAAGGGGCCTGTACCAAAGCACGTATGAAAGGGGTACTCCAAGTAAAGCATAAATTACAGCAAGGAAAAAAATTTTAACACCTGCAAATTTAAACTTCAAACATTACGTCCAAAATTACATCACAAACCAGATACCTAATAACTGTAGATATAAGCTTACCACCGCCTCTAATCCAACAGATAATCACAGCAACTACATTAAAAACCAGACAGAGAACAATCCCTGCAAATATTTTCATAAAACATAATAGAAATCAGAATTACATTCTAAAATCAAAAATTGTAAAGGAAAGTTCTATAATTTAACCAAGTACAAAGAAGCAACTGTCGTGACTCATGAGAGATAAGAAGTATGAAGAAGTTCCATAAGGGTTACAGATGGAAACCAAAGAAACACTACAGAGAAATAAAAGAAATGGCAGAATTTATAGAATTCAAATTCAAATAGCAAAAACAGAGACAGTCTACCAGATAATGGAAGAATTGCATTTGCAGATAAAACAAGAAAATATGCAGAACCATGTTACAACCATGTTAAAACTGACGAACAATTTCAACTCCCCATACCTAACCAACTTGCAAATGCCAAATATTGCAGCCTCTGGGCATGAACAGGTATCTCGTTGGCTATATCATGGTGAATGACTGGGAAAAATGGAGGCCAGTTCTTATCTTCAACAACAACCCCAGCTGATGAGTACAAAAAAGTAAGTTATTGACTCAGCATAAATTTAGAAGCGTGACAAGACAGCCAACAAAAAGGATTGCATGTCATAAACTCAAGCCTTAGTGCTTACATTTGGCAATTGCATCTTCCCTTCTTTTGATTTCCTGCATATACATTTTGAAAGTCATGTGACACTCCAAAGCAAGGATTCAGTACATTTGTGTAGGCCATAACATAAGCAAGAACTTAAACTTGTGGGCAGTTAAGATCATGGCAGCACATAGTACATTAATGATGGCAACAAAATACTAATATAAGCAATATAAATTGTGACTTTGAAAAACTGTGATACTAGCCTGCTCTCTCCTTTTTAGATCTGCTTCCCAAGTTGCAAGCTCTTGTTCCCTTTTCTTAGAGACCTATGCAAACACCACAGAAAAAATTGAGCCCCTCCAGAGAAGCCTAAACTTAAGGAACGACTCTGCATTTGCAATATAATTACACTAGTATTCTCTAATGGAATATCCACTGTAGCATCATGTCGTTGACCAAAGCCAAGTGGCTCAGATGCCGCTGGAGGAACACGTAACTTAGATCCAGGGGCACCAACACCATTCTGCAACATTTTCTCCAACAAAAAGATTTTATAAGAATCAAGTCAAGACTTAAATGAAATGGAACAAAACATTCAATACAGAATAGGATGATCACTAGGTGCTCTGTACCAATGACAGCAACCCCCCACCCCCAAAAAAGAAAAGAAACTTTTTTCCCATTAAAAGGAATATTATAGCAATTTTTCTACCCTAACTGGCAAGAGGTTTTGTCAAATTTTTTATTATTGGCAAATCAACGTATATATATTAAAAAAAACATGATTTATGCTATGGCTCATTCAATGAAAAACATATTGTGCATCTGTTCAATTCTTGATATCTTCCATGATTTTTTTTTTTGGATTCAGATGAATTTTTTTTTCTGAATTAATAAAGTCAAAAATTATACGTCAGTGGTCTCCAAAAGTATTTAACAAAAATTACATTATATTTTCTACTAAAAAATAAAATTACATCATATTTCTGTTTCTAGTGGCAGCACCTCCATCATTACATACTACAATTTTTGAGATCATTGTCAATGTTCATTCCTAACACATTATTTAGCCGCAATTCACCTTAAAAATAGTACCAACAGTTAACTACCAGCTCACCAAGATTTTAAAAAGTAAAATATGTCCAGTTTTGCTTTTCCATTTTCACTTCCCCATAATTCATATCCTCTATTTTCCACCTTACTGCTTTATACTTTATCTAAAACTTATTTGGATGAGACAAGTTAGATTGCCTTAGGTTGAATAATTGAAGGTCAAATTTTCTACAATTTTCACTTCCTCCGAAAAGTGCATTTACAAACAGTACAATTGTCTAAATAATTTTAATCAAGGAAGATTTTAAATTAGGTTTATGAATCCCAATGTAACACATTAAAATCTTGACAGCCACAGATGGCTTACAAATCTAAACCTCATAAACTAGTTCCCTTCCCTTTCCTTTGCAGCATGCAACCAAACAACTCAGTACCCGTCCATTTCCAAATTAACAGTTCAAAAAAATGTTCAGAATACCAGCATCCCTTCCGTACAATTTATAACAGATCCAACATTGATTTCTCTGAAATTTCTAGGAGATAGAATCAATAAAGTAAATCTAAAGAAGAACCACCACTATCTGCCCCGTGCAATGCTCAGCTGCATGTGGAGCTGACATAACCGTGAGATCACTTCAATCATTATAATGGATTCAAAAGATTAAAAAAAGAAAACAAAAGATTAAGAAAACCCTTAATCAATTTTTCTGATATTCCAAATAAAAAAATATTATTCAAAAGATTTAAAAAAGCATAGCTTATCCTGCTAAACAAAACATCCTCAATCAATTTTTCTGATATTAGAAATAAGAAATATTATATTGTCGTACAAGCTGCCATGTTCTCGGATTCTCCAACAACCGAAAAGGCTGGGGTGTCAATCATTAACCATTAACACAGTCGCTGTGACTGAACAACGAAGAGTCAGTTTGCGCCTTGTTCCAATAGGTGCCTTCGCTCGGCTAAGCATCT
Source organism: Prosopis cineraria (assembly GCF_029017545.1). Taxonomy (NCBI): domain Eukaryota; kingdom Viridiplantae; phylum Streptophyta; class Magnoliopsida; order Fabales; family Fabaceae; genus Prosopis; species Prosopis cineraria. The sequence continues at coordinate 34,592 of NW_026555928.1, read as the reverse complement.
CAGACACACCAGAATTGAGATCGTTAACCACATTTTTCGAGATGCGAAAGTTCCAAAACAACCATACTAAGTTTTTCTCATATGAACTTCGCCGACTCTTGTTATCTCAAGTGTCCAGATGAATACTCTTTCTGAAGTACAGCCCCATCCGAAGGGGAAAACGTGGAACCGTGAGCTCATAAACTCATAATAGGGTTTCCAGATCCAGATCAAAGTATATATCACTCTAATCACCCTCAATAACAAATTAAAACAATTTTAAAGGAATCACTCAAATCTGAGCACTTGCGAAGATCCAACAACCACAACTCAAGCATTTCATGAACGCATTACGCACTCCAACAATTTTAAAAGAGTTTCAAATTCGAAATAGGCCGGATCTAGAAATTACTATAAATAAGTATCCGTCAGAAGTTGAGCGATAGAGAGAGAGGCGATGAAGATTACCGAGAAGGGATTGACTTCTTCTTCGTCAAATGGGTTGGGATCGTGGGAGCGCATGGCTAGATCCCCAAATTTAGTAGAAGAGAGAGATAGATCACCGACCCGAGAACAACGGGCAACAGGGCAGTGAAAGAGTGAGACTGTGGGCTGAGTGGCACTTTCTCACACATCTACCTGTTTTCCGGCTTGTAGGCGACGCGGGATTTCACTATACAACGTGAATCTGAAATTGAATTTTACGTTTTGCCCTTCAATTTGCTAACATTTACGCATCCTACCATGCCCCCCTTCTCCGTGTCACCTTGTCCACCCTGTTTACCATGGATCCGGATCCTGTGCGGTGGTTCTTGTTTGGGAAGAGGGCAATCATGCCTTGAATCATCATCGTTTGGTGTGATCTTTAAATGTGAGAATTATGGCCGGGCGATCCTCAAGATTTCAAGCTTTAAAACTTAATTATTTAAAATTTAATTTAATTTTAATGTCCAGTCTTTTATTCAAGTCTGAGCTCTTAAGCTCTTTTTTCAAAAAAAATTAATATTTTAATTTAAATAAAATATTTTAAAACTTAACATAAAATTCCATAAAGGTTTTAAATTTTAAATTTAAAATGAAGATTAAAATTTTTATCAATGTAAATCTAAATCCTCCTCCTCATCATCTAAAAATAAAATATTATATCATTTAGATGTAGATCTATTTGTTAAAGATAGAGGTAAAGATTCAATATCAATTATCTCCGCAACTTTTGTTTATTACCTACAATAAATATTAATTAAATTATGTCATTATCAATTAAATGTGTGTGTGTGTAAAATAACCAAGTTTATCAGGGTTTGAAGGGCCACCTAAGCCCTATTTCGCTAGACTTATCAGGGTCAAGCCTTCAAGTTCAATTATTTTAAAAAAAAATTAATTTTTAAAACTCAAACCTTATTTAAATAGGGCTTTTAGGCTCGACCTTTTAGGCTTAACCCTTATTTCCTACTCTAGTGATTTTGGCCTTCCATTTTCTTTTAAATAATATCTGCCATTGATTTTAAATTATTTTTAAAATATTTAAAATAAAAATTTTAAAAAATTTAATATTAAATTTGAATTGAATTTTATACTTATTAGAGGAAGAACATGGTAGCATTCATCACCCTTGATGAGATTTAGATAGTCCAGATTTAAGCTTTTAATTTTTATTTTATATTTATTAAAATAAAAAATATGTAAAAAAAATATAGATATGTTTAGTAAATTTATTTTATTAGAAATCTAGCCATTGTAGATTTATCTAAATGACTCAATTTAATATTATTTTTTAATAATTTTTATAAATTAATTTTTTCAGTTATACTATGAACAGTACAAATATAATTTAAAAAGTTTAATTTAATACTAAAATTTTTATAATTTTTACAAATTAATTATCTAAATATCTGTGGATAATCTATATTTAATATTAATTTTTTGTAATTTTTATATAATTTTATTTGATAAATATAAATCAAAAATATTTTAAAAACAAATTATAATCAACAGCAAAGATCATTTAAAATAAAATAAAGGATCAGGATCACCCTATGTGGGTAATGAGCACCAACAATAACCAATCTTGATGAGCATTAAGTGCAGATTCATCGTGCATTTTATCTAATAAATCAAAAGAGAGAAAGAGATGTATAAAGAGACTTCTCATTTGCAAAACAAATAGTCATTTTATCAAGATTTAAAATTTTTTATTTATATTTATATTCATTAAAATAAAAATTAATGAAAATTAGTAAATTACCAAATTTTCTAGTAAATATGTTAATTACCCATTTGAAAGTATAGATTTAAATTGAATAGTCAAATTGAACATTATTTTTTACTTTTTTTTTTTACAAATTGGCTGTTTATATATACTTTTGATTGTTTAAATATAATATTAATTTTTAATAACTTTTATTTGATAAATAGTTAAATACAATATGAAAAAATTACCCTAGCACTTTCTAAAAATATATGTTTTTAGAAAAATTAAAATTTAAAAATTTTAAATTTAAACCATTAATAGTAAATCTAGATAATTAATTTATAAAATTATTAAAATTTTAATATTAAATTTGAACCATTTAAATTAAATATAAATTATCTAGATGGGTGTTAAATCAGCTTTATTGAAAATATAAAATATGATTGTGTATTTTGCAAATGAGAAATCTTCTCACACATCTCTCTCTTCTAAACCATTAAATAAAATGCATGGTCATGATAGAGTCGATAATTTAAACCAAACTCGACGTGTTAGCCCAAACTCACCTAAAAAAATTTAGAATAGTGCTTTAAAAAATTATGATTTTTTTATGTTCAGGCTTATTTGGCCGAATAGGTTCGAAGAAATTCGGGCCAAGCCTAATCCCTGATTGAGCTTGGCCAAAATACCTGAATAAAAAAGTTTATTTTTTAAAAATATATAAAATATAATAAATATTAATTAATTTTTTAAGTTTTAGGTCATTTTATGCTAAAATATCATATATTTGAGTCATATACATCGTTTAAGTATCAAAAATATATATTATTTATTTTTATAAAATAAAATAATTAATTTTAAAGTTAAAAATTAATTAAAAATAATTTTAAAATTAAAATTTGGGTATTCAAGCCACCTAAAGAAATTCAAGCCATGTTTAGCTATTCAGGCTTTCTAGAGAATCAAGCCTGTTCAAGTTTAGCTTATTTGGGCTGAGCTTGAATAGACCCAACCCACTCAAATTTTCAACTCTAGTTATAGTTGCCCACTTCTTAGCCGCTACACAAAATTTGGATCCTTTTTATTATCAACTTGGCACTTCAAGTATTGATATTTTTAAATTATAATGCCAATCTTTGACTTTTTCAACACTTTCACTTTCAAATTGATCTAGGTAGCATTTGAATTTAAATTTAAAATTTAAATTTATATATTCAAAATTATTTGTTTAAATAGTTTTAAAAATTTCAAACTAAAAGAGATATGAGTTGAAATTTAAAATAAAAATAAAAAATTAAAAGTAACAAATATACCTATATTTTTAATTAATAAAAAAAGATATTGATATATTAAAAAAGATAAAAACATCATAGAAGCATCAATAAAAAAAATGAAATGAAAGGTTTGAAGTGATTAAAATTTTAAATAACTAAAATATATAAAGAATTTAAAATTATAAAATAATTATAACAAGAAAAGGACTTTATAAATGTTTGTGCATTTAAATGAGGTATTTGGTCTAAATTCAAATTCTCATTATTCTAATCACACAACTAATGTATTGAGTATATTGATAATTTGGCGCGCGCACACATATATCTGGTTAAATGAAAAGAAATTAATCTCAAAATGAATTTAACTCTTATTAATCTAGTTTCATACGTTCCATTTTGTTCTTTTTTAAAAGAAAAATTGAATTTTTTTCTAATTAAGTGATTGCACTTTTCATTAACATACACGGTTATTATTAATATTTTGTTATTTATATTACTAGATTTTAACTGTATGGCCTTCTCTTTGAATAATATTGATAATTAAAATAAATTTAAGAAATTAAATTAATTCAATTAGACAGTCATGACTTCCTCCACTAATATCGACAAGGCTTACTGTTGGTGTACTAGTATTCACCATATTTCATAGTCACATTTAGAAATTTTTGGACTGGTACAGTAACGCGTTACCCTTCCTTTCCTACCAACTCGGCCGTTATATTCCTTGTAGCTTTGGTCATAAAGTCTAGAAGGAGCACTCATTCTTTACTGACCAGCCTTGTTATCAGCGTTCAGATACGTTGCTGTCTGCTGATAAAGTCATGCATTGAATTTCTTCAAGCGGTTTCAGTTTTAGGAAAATAAAAACTTCCAAACTGACCCCAAAAAAAAAAAAATTGATTTAAATATCTCTTAAAAAATTGAATCATTAATTTCTACCAGTATTTGTTGGTAAAAAAAGAAAAAAGAAAATCTACCAGCACCAACGCAAAGCGGATTCTTGTTCGTGCACGATGTACTGTTCATGATACTTCATTACTTCATAGTCGTGCTTCAAATTTTAGGACTCGTACCGTAACGCGTTGCCCTTCCTTTCCTCCTAACACTTCCACCATGCCTACATTCCTTGTTGCTTTGGTCAACATAAAGTCTAGAAGGAGCACTCTATTCTTTATTGACCAGGCTTGTTATTACTTTTCAGCGCTTAGATATACTGCTGACAAAGTCATCCATTGAATTTGAATTTATTTTTTTATTGTTATCCAAGTATTCACAATCATAAAACTAATTTTTGAGGAATCTATAAATGTTATTTAAGGTGTTGTTCTTTTCTAAAAAATAATGTACACCTTTAAAAATTAAATTTTAAAATAATGCTTAAGAAGTGTCATTGAATTTGAATTTCTTCAGGCGGTTCAGTTTTAGGAAAATTTAAACTTTCAGACTGAATGCAAAAAAAAAATCATGATTTAAATATCTCTTGAGAAAATTTAATTATTATTCTCCCTTATGATCAAGTCACACCTTACTTAATGTCTAAGATTGACTATCTTTATTATAGTATTCGTTTTTATTCTTTTCAGCTTTTGGTAATTTTATTTATTTTAGGAGAATTACAAACAAGGACCAACTGCTGAATTAAATTAGTTGTTGGCAAGAAAAAACTAAATTAAATTAATTATTCACAGGGACTTCCAATTTCTAAGTTACTGCTAAAAAATTTAGCTTTTCTTGTGGAAAAATTTGTGCTGATCAAAATGCCTTTCAAATTTTTCCTAAATTAAAATATTTTTTAAAATTATTCTAATTTCTAACATTTAATTTTGGGATGTTTCTTCAATTCAACAATTTATAATATTAATTTTTCCAGAAAAATTATTGTCACGCACAGAAAATTTAGAAGTGTCACTTCCAAATGTGACCTTCAATCTCAATTTCAGCATGTCTCATTAACTCATCAATTTATACCTGGTTGCCAAAAAAAATAATACCAACTTATATCTGATTTTTAAAAGAAATTAATATTCACTCAAAGAAAATTTAAAAGTATCATTCCCAAATTTAGCATTCAATTTCAAGATAATCATTACTTCAAACACTTACAAAATTAATAGTTACACAAAGAAAATCTATAAGTATCGCTCCCAAATTTAGTACTTAATTTCAAGATATCTCAATTTTAGGGGAAAATCCCTAAAATTATTAGAAGTAATTCAAGTAATTAAAGGTCCTTATAAATAATTTTATCATTTATTTCTTTTTGTAACTCTTCTTTCTACCTCCAAGCCTATCTTTTAGTATTTATTGTAAATAGGTCCGAAAGTGGTGCTAAGTCTCTCCATTCTTTATTTAATTTTTGATGCTTGTACCATTATACGTTACCCTTCCTACCAACTATCTCCTTTACTAGCATTCATTGTAGCTTTGGTCAACAAAAGTTTAGGACGAGGGAACATTACTTTATTTTATATTAGTAACTCTGTATCTATTTATAAGAAATTCTAGCATTTCTTAACACTATATCCTGTTTAAAGTATTAATTTTTTTCATCTAATATTATTATCCCTAACAAACTATAAAATTTTTATGAAAAATTACATAAAGTCTCATGAAATAGACTTATTTATAAATAAATTTTACAAAATTTAGAAACTATAGTAAGGTCCATTAAAACTTGAGTGTAATTTCAAATTAAGATGCAAAAAAAAAAGCTCTATTAAAAATATATTATATTAATCAAATAATTTATAATTATTTTATTGGTAATTTATAACTACCATTTAAATTTTTTTATAACTCTAACTTCATATATTCAATAAATTGATCATATATTACAAATTTGATACTAATTATATGTAACTACTTGATTAGTAATTTATAATTATCACTTTAACATTTTACAACAATAATTTTATATATTTAATAGTTAAACCAATCACACATTGCCAACAAAATTTAGCACTAATTGTTTATAACTAACACATTAGTAATTTACAGCTCACGCTTCAATATTTTACAAATGTAATTTCAATATTTTTAATAGAAAAAGTGTTGTCTTTATACCTAAATTCAAATTACATTATTTTTAAATTTTACAGGATTTGTTTGTAAATAAGTATGTTCTATGCGATCTATATTTAATTTTTTCATTTTTTAAACTAATTAAACAAGTCCTATCTAATAACTTGTATTGAGGGTAATTTTAAAATTATACAAAAAATAGCTGATTTTATTAGTTTATATGAAGTTGTTATTAGCTTCTTTTATATATATATATATATATATAGATATATATAGATGGGAGGCAGATAGTGTTTTGCGCGCGCGCGCAATGCACACAATACCAATATACCATCTAGTTTAACATCACATTGACACTTGACACTTCAAAACAGTTGTTTTTTTTTTTATAAAATTAATAGACTTCCAATTATATTAGTGCAAGAGTTAAGATTTGAACTCTTCACCAATTGTTAAATTGATGAGAATTATCATATTTTTTTACTAGGCGTCATGATTTTTTAAGATAAAATTCTCTAATTATGAATAAGATAAAGAAACTGTGGTGTTCAAAAACGAGACGGCAAGATTAGCTGTCAGATGTAGCCCTTGGCATAACACATGTTTCATAACCCTGGACGCCACTATTGACCAGATTCAGCTTAGAGCCTTCAGGAAATAATGAAGAAACCACCTGTAATTAGCCCAGAAATTAATAGGTTTCTTATCTAAGAGCAGCAATGATTATTAGTTAGTTGCATCGAACTCAAATTAGATGCAACACTCATGTCTAATAATAAAGTCAACTGATGGACGTCGTTTTTTGAGACATGATTGAACACAAGTGGAATATGTATTATGAAGAAAAGTGATCTTTTGGAAATATATAGAGAGACGTATCTATTTCATTTTTTATAGCTCTATTTTTTATTTTTTAAACTTGACATCTCGATGGACGTGTTTTTTTTTTTTTTGTTGTCGTAAATTTCATTATTTTGGAATATATTTTTGAGAGAATGATAGATAGGTGTAAAATAATTAATTAATTCAAATTAAGTTTAACTGTTCAATTTTAAGAATTTATAAGTTTGACTCTTAATTTTATAATTTTATTATAATGAATTTGTGACTTGTGTTTTAAATTTTTAATAGAAAAACAAATTTATTTATTCTTTAACTATATTAAAATTTAAAAAATAAATTATAAATTTATTATAATAAAGTTGTAAAATTAAAAGTCAAATTAACAAATTTTTAAAGTTTTATATTTAAAATTAAATTTAAATTAATTTTTTTGCCTTAGGGCTTAATTTGTCGTTCTCCCTATATCTTTTTCAATTTCAGAAAATTCAAGAGCTTCTTTATCCTTGCATTTTCCTGGAAAATTAGTGGAAGCATCATGTTTGAGACCGAGGACGTTGTTGACTTCGTGAACCGTGAGTTCCAAGTAAACGACTTCTATAATCAGAACAAAATAGGGGCTAAGCCATTTGATTATATATGAGCTGTGAGCGCCCTTCATGGATAAGAAGTTAAGAACTCGCACAATCCTCCTTGAAACAAAACAGAAGAAACTATACAAGCACATCACCAAAGGTGGAATCGAATCCATCCAAAAAACCTAACCCACAAATCTCCATTTCCCTAATTCTCACACTACCCCTATCCAAATCAGAAGCTGGAAAGAAATGGCAGAGAGTCCGGTGTTGTTCTTACTGGACAAGCTAACATCTTTGCTGCAAGAAGAGGTGCAACTGCTTAAGGGTGTTCGCACAGAGGTTCAGTTCATCAAAGATGAACTTGAGCGCCTCAAGGCCATCTTAAGGATGGCTGATGCGTTGGAGGACAAAGACCCTGAACTCAAAGTTTGGGTGAAGCAAGTCAGAGATGTAGCTCACGACATGGAAGACGCCATTGATGAGTTCACCATTCGCCTCGTGAATCACCGTGGCCATGGCCACGATTCTGCTCTCAGAAGGTTTCCTTCATCCATCCAAGCTCTCAGAGCTCGGCATCGGATTGCTTCTAACTTACAAGAGATCAAAGCCAGAGTGGAAAACATCTCAAAGGGTCGTCGCAGCATAACTGAGACCGGGTCAAGCTCGAGTCATTTTCACAAGTCGAGGCTTGATAGTCAAGGAGATGCACTTCTGCTCGAGGAAGCTGATCTTGTGGGTATTGAGAAGCCAAAGAAGCAGCTGATTGACTTGCTTTTCCAGGAGGAGCAAGGAAAGGTGGTGATACCTATCTATGGAATGGGTGGGCTGGGGAAAACCACGGTGGCAAAGCAGGTCTATGATGACCCAAAATTGAAGAAGCGTTTCAAGATGCATGCTTGGGTCACAGTTTCCCAATCTTTCAAGATCAAGGAGCTCCTAAGAGACCTGGTTCAACAGCTTTATAAAGTTATAGGGAAACCAGCTCCTGCGGAAGTTGGCACAATGAAAAGTGACAATCTGAAGGAGGTGGTCAAGAGTCTGCTTCAACAAAGCAGGTACCTCATCGTCCTGGATGACATATGGCGGGTAAATGCGTGGGATGCTATCAAACTTGCTTTGCCTAACAACAACTATGGCAGTAGAATAATGCTCACCACAAGAAACAGAGAAGTAGCACTTTCTTGCTGCACTGAGTTGCAAGGCAAGATCTATAACCTGGAATTCTTACCTGAGCATGAAGCATGGTCTCTTTTCTGCAAGAAAACATTTCAGGGGAATGCATGTCCTCCATATTTGGAGGAGTCTTGCAAGACTATATTGAAAAGATGTGGGGGATTGCCGCTAGCAATTGTGGCAATCAGTGGTGCTTTGGCTACAAAAGACAAGAATAACATAGAAGAATGGCTGGTTGTAAGCAGAAGTATTGCATCTGAAATTGAAAGCAGTGACAGAATGGAGGATATGAACAAAGTGCTTTCCCTAAGTTTCAACGAATTGCCTTACTATCTTAAATCCTGTTTGTTGTACCTGATCATCTTTCCAGAATTTTATGCCGTTGACCATATGAGGTTGATTCGCTTGTGGATAGCTGAAGGGTTTGTCACTGGAGAAGAAGGAAGGACACTGGAAGAAGTTGCAGAGAGTTACCTGAAGGAGCTCTTGAACAGGAGCCTGATTCAAGTGGTAGAGAAAGGCAGTGATGGCAGGATGAAGACTTGTCGTGTTCACGACTTTCTAAGGGACATAATCAATTTGAAGTCAAAAGATCAAAACTTTGCAACATTGGCTACAGACCAGGACATGATATGGCCAGAAAGAGTTCGTCGCCTGTCAGTAATGAGTAGTTTACAGAACGTACAGCAAAACAGGACCTCATTCCAATTGCGTTCTCTGCTATTATTTTCTTTAGCAGACTCACATGATGATATCTCCATATCTTCACTATTCTCAAATGGTTGTAGGCTTCTCAAGGTACTAGACTTGCAAGATGCACCTTTGGAATCGTTTCCTGCTGAGATTGTCAACCTTTACCACCTGAAGTATCTAAGCCTGAAGAATACCAATGTTAAAAGCATTCCAGGTTCCATTAAGAAGCTTCAAAACCTGGAAACATTAGATCTGAAACACTCCCATGTAACTGAATTGCCAGCTGAAATCCTGGAGCTGCATCGACTACGCCACCTCCTGGTGTATCGTTATGAGATTGAATCCTATGCTTACTTCCACTCAAGGCATGGTTTCAAGCTGCGAGGCCCAATAGGATGTATGCAATCTCTGCAAAAGCTTTGTTTCATAGAGGCAGACCAAGGAAGTCAAGACCTGATGGTTGAACTAGGCAAGCTGACTCAACTGAGGAGGCTGGGCATTAGAAAGCTGAAGAAAGAAGATGGGGCTGCTTTTTGCTCATCCATTCAGAAGATGACCAATCTCAGGTCTCTATCCATAACTGCAATCGAAGAAGATGAGATCATTGACATTCAGAACATTGTCAAGCCTCCTCCATACCTGAGACAATTGTACTTATGTGGACGTCTAGAGAAGTTACCTGAATGGATACCCTCTCTCCACAATCTGGTCAGAGTATACTTGAAATGGAGCAGGTTAGAGGAGGATCCTCTGGTGTATCTTCAAGATTTGCCCAATCTAATTCATCTCGAGTTTTTACAGGTTTTTGTTGGAGAGACATTGCAATTCAAGGCAGACAAATTTCCAAGTCTGAAGCTGTTAGGCCTTGATGATTTAGATGGACTGAAATCCGTGATAGTGGAGGAAGGAGCAATGCCGAATCTGAAAAGATTAATTATCCAGCGATGTGGATCACTGAAGCAGGCACCTTCAGGCATAGAACATTTGAGCAAGCTAAAAGCAATTGACTTCTTTGATATGCCTGATGAATTGATCAATGCCCTGAGTCCAAATGGAGGTAAAGATAATTGGAGAGTAGCACACGTACCAGCGGTTTATTCGAACTACTGGAAATCTGGTGCCTGGGATGTTTACTCATTGGACACTCTTGGAGAGAGAGACAGTTCTTCAAGTAATGTTGCAATGAAAAGTCATGAGATTCGTCCACTTTGGAAGGTTTAACTTCTTATTTGCTGATTTTCTTTATGGGAATGATTACAGAGGTTTTCATGGCCTATAAACCAAGGAGCATAACTTGGTTCTTGGTCAATGAACCATGATATATGAAATGTTCGATATATTTTTTGTAACACTGTCATGATTCATTACATTTTGACACACTAATAAACAACAACGTCAAGCTGGTAGCTGATTTTCATGTGATTCAGAACCAGAGGTAACTGAATTTACCTGCCATATGATGTATAAATCAGTATAGCAAGGACTGAAAAGAACACACAATTGAATGTCCTTTGTAATTAGTTATAAGCCATGATATTAGGAAGCATCAAATCAATTTGTGCAAGTTAGATTTAACCAATACAGCTTCACCAACTTTACTCTAGCTAAATTTCAGGAGATCCATTCTATCTGAATATTATGTGCCTTGAGAACAAGCGAGTAAAAAATCTTGGACAGAAACTAATTCAGTTGTTGCTTATCTGCTTTTCTTTTTTTCTTTAGTTTTTTCTATAACAGTATCTGCTTTTCTTTTTAAACTTGTAAATTGCAGTCTGAGCTTGCAGGTGACTAAAATGCCTTGGTTATTGTTATTCTAACTGGAGGAAATTCATCACATCATTGCATTTTCTCCTTCTGAACATGTTAATTGATGCAGTAGTTCAATCTTTTGTTGGTCATCTTAATGATATACCTAGGTTCTTTACCCTACTAACAATGAGAAAATGTTAAAGAGCTATCATTCAAAATTTCAGAATTTTGTTTCCAGCGTATCTCGATTTTGTGTTACTTGAGGCTACTTTTTTATTAGCCATTCATTTAATACTTCCTTAAACAACAGATGACAAATTACATCAACAAAGTAATAAAAAGTCAAATGCACAAAACTAATATAAGAACTAAACACCATAGAACAAAGCTAAAACCAGAAAATATAACCAACCTAAGATGTGAACCTAAGAAAGCATAATAATATGCATGGCAGAGCAGGAAAAAGCTAGACAATTCTATTCCATTTTCTTTGGTGCTGCAATCATGAACTTGGTGCTCTGTATGAAATATATAAAATAGAATGACTAGATTTTTTCCTAGCATGTAAACCAAGAGGCAACACAAGGTTCTTGTTTCGGTTTTTCTTTTTTTTTTAATCTTTTTCTCCTTTTTGTCATTGACCCATGATGAATGACATATTCAATTTTTTCGGTTTTCCAGAACATTTATGATTCGCTAAATTCTGAAATGCTAATAGAATAGTAATGCCAAGGGAATAGTTGGCTTTTATGTGATTCAGAACAGAGGACTTTGAATTTTACCTTCCATATATGGTGAATAAATCAGCACTGTATCAGGAGAAGCAAACTTCATGAATAAATGCCTTTTGTACCTACTCTTATCAAATTAATCCTTAGTTAACAGGATATTTTTGTTTATTTTATTGTTCTTGCCGTTAGTTATGTTATATTATTTATAATAACTCCAGTAAATGTTACATGTTGGCAACTAAATTCATTTGAGATTGGAAATTGAACTGGTAACTTTGCTGTTAGTGTGTATATATGTTCATTCAGGTGCGATCTATATTGTGAGAGCCAAGAAAGGAGGTGACCTTGCCAGTTCAAGATTAGGCCAAATACAGTACATGCAAAGTTTAAATACAGTTTGAATGATTTATTCTTAATATAAAATAAATTTTTGTATTAATTAATGCTAAAAAATCATCATATGTTTTGCATTTTTGTTGTTTTAATATTTATGTTTATGAAAATAAGGATGAATTTTAATTAAATTAAAATTGTTCAAATTTCTATTAGGAGAGATGCTAATATTTAATGTTCGATTGTGCTCTGAGTAGAATTGCCTTTAACTATAGGATATCCATGTGTAATAAAAAAAAAATTGATACATGATATGGTTCCTCTTTATTTATGTTATATAACATCAATGCCAATTTTAATATTAACTGATTGGCTCCGCAAGAAAAATAAAGAATTGGTCATTCGGTTTTAGCTTTAGGAAAAGAAAGTTGTATTCTTTCAAATTGAACCAATAAAAAAATTATGATTTAAATATCTCTTAAGAAAATTTAATTATTCCTAACCCTTATGATCAAGTCACGCGCTTTCTTGATGCTTGCCTAATGACTATCTTTATTATAATAGTTTTATTGTTTTTACCTTTTGATAATTCTATCTTAGAAGAATTACAACAAGGACCAACTAAATGTAATTAATTATTCATAAGGACTTCCTATTTCCGCAACTACTCAAAAGAATTTTAGCTGGCCGGAAAAAAAAACTACTCAAAAGAATTTTAGCTTCTCTTTTTTTTTTTTCCAAGATAGAATATATGTTTATCAGAATGCTCTTCAACATTTAATAATATCACAAAGGAAATTTAAAATGTCACCATCAAATTCTTAACAATTCAACCAATAGCCATTGGATTTAAGGGTTAGTTCTTCACAACATGATACATCAATATTTGAATTTTTGCTAGAAAATAAACTCATATTTAGTGGCTAACTTCAAATATAATTGTTTTAAATATGAGAATACCTATGAGCAATAATAACAAAATTCTTATCAATTCAATAATTATACCATATTCTTTTTTTTAAAAAAATAATGGTCACACATAAAAAATTAGAAACGTTACTTTTAAATTTGACTTAATCTTCGTTCCTTAACACAACTGCACATGTTTCATAATTTAAGAATCCATTATTGAACGTATTCAGTTAAGATCCCTTCAGGCAGGTCAAAAAAAAAAAAAATTAAGATCCTTTCAAGAAATTAAATAATGAAGAAACCACCTATAACTTTCCGAGATATTATATAAGAGCAACATTTTTAGAAGCAAAAAGGTTTTTGTTTGCATCTAACCCAAGTGGATGACTAGTTCATGGCTGATAGTAGACGTGCTGTTATAATATTATAAAAATCCTATATTTAAAGATTAAAAAATGAATCATGGATGTATAAAATTAACAAATATCTAATCAAATGATTTAAATTATTTTAATATAATATATTATCTTAAATATACTTAAAATAAGAAATCTAATATGTGCTTTCATATTTCATTACTCCTCTATCTTAAAAAAAAAGTCATACTTAATTAATTTTATAGGGACTGAAAAAAGGAGTTAAAAGTAGGTTAATTCGTTAACTTTGTAAAAACAATTTTTTTCCAAGTATCTTTAATAAATTCAAACATAAGATTAATTAATTATAATACTATTGTATTCTAGTCAAAGTAAATTGGAAAAAATTAATAACCTAGGAAGTATCAATCAAATATAATTTATATTTCAGAACAGGGAAAGTTTAGAAAACTCATTAGTCATTAGGCTTTTTTGGCCCAAAAAATTGGAGATTTTTTTTTTACCGAAAGAAAATAATCTGGAGGTTGAGACAAAGACCTTGAAACAAGTAAAAAGTAAAAATATTATGAATGAAAATCTTCTAAAGTTTACTCCCTAAACTTTTCTTAATTTGAAAATATTTGAGTCATCAAATAAATCAAGTGATGATTCATACATTTGATTTTAATTCATAGACAATAATGCAAATATAGGGTAATATTAATATATAATTCCTATGCAAAATAGAGGGAAAAATTGGAAGCATTTGACACTCCAGGATAGAGTGAATCATAAACATTTATTTAATCAAATACTTTCAAATTCAAGAAAGTTTATAGAGTGAATTTTTTATCTAAATGATAGAATTATCTCAGTTTTCTAGTGGAAAGTCTTGAGCTCCAAATAAACGACTTTGTAACAAAGAATAGGGATTAAGCCATTTGATTATGAATATAAAACATAAAAAACTGTATAAGCACATCAAGAAAGATGTAATCCATCAGGAAAATCTAACCACACCATTCTCTAATCCTCTAATACTCTAGTTATCAAATTACCACTATCGGAATCTGAAGTTGAAAAGAAATGGCAGAAAGTCCGGTGTTGTTCATACTGGACAAAGTGACATCTTTATTGCAAGAGGAAGTGAATCTGCTGAAGGGTGTTCGCACAGAGATGCAGTTCATCAAAGATGAACTGGAGCGCCTCAAGGCCATTTCAAGGGTGGCTGATGCTTTGGAGGACAAAGAACCTGAACTCAAAGAATGGGTGAAGCAAGTCAGAGATGTAGCTCATCACGTGGAAGACGTCTTTGATGGGTTCGCTATTCGCCCCGTGAATTACCACGGCCACGACCACGATTCTCCTTGTAAAAGGCTTGCTTCTGCCATTCAAGCTCTCAGAGCTCAACATTTTAAATAACTAGGATCTAAAGGATTTGGCAAACCAAATCATTAAATTCAAATTCTCATGCATTCAAGCACCCTTTAAGATGATTTGACATGTAGATAAACTGATATCTGTAAGGCAAAACCATTTGAAATTGTGTCCCTTATGTCTTCAGAAGTCTGCTAGCTTTTAATATTGTTGCGCGCGGCCAGCTTAGTTGGACACATGATATGGTTCCACCTTAATTATGTCATATAACATCAATGCTAATATCAATATATAACTTACTAGTTTGGAAAATATATATAGGAGAGGATTGGCTCCGCAAGAAAATAAAGAATGGGTCATTGGTTTTAGTTTTAGGAAAAGAAAATTGTGTACTTTCAAATTGAACTAATAAAAAAATTATGATTTAAATATCTCTAAAGAAAATTTAATTATTGCTAAGTGCTAACCCTTATGATCAAGCCACACGCTTTCTTGAATGGTTGCCTAATGCCTGAGATTGACTATCTTTATTGCGTGTTTATATATATATATATATATAGGCAGAAACCGGGGCAAAAGCACCCTCCATATCTCGACACAACCCAGGAGAAATCTCAATAGGAGATTCAATAGATTCAATCAGAATTTTATGACTGTGTTGCTGCATAACAATACCCATCTTAGCAAGTAAACTTGCACACATGTTAATTTCACAGAAAATATGCGTCGCCTCCACTTGCCAATCTCCTTCAACAAATGATAGTGCATGCCGGAGTTGCCACAAGTTTGTCCCGCCTTCATTTACGGCTATATCCCATTCTCAAATGGTGGCAGAAGGATCACTTTCTTCATGCCGAGAGTCTGTTGTTTGTGATCCATAGAATAGGCTCCATGACTCTGCTTCCAGTGTAGTGCAAATGCCGAAATTGCAGGTGAAGCTTCCAAGCCATTTGTCTTCTGCGTTCTTGAAAATGCCTCCACATCCGGCTCCCAACTTTCCCTTCGATGCCCCATCAATGTTGAGCTTGATCCATCCTTGAGGGGGTGCTTCCCACTGTGTGTGAGATAATGGACAAGTATTAAGCATACTTGTTAAAATATATTAAGTTTTAATTGTATAAGATTTTTCAAACCTCTAGTTTAATGAATATGAATAAGGGAGACCCGACTGTTATTGTTTTCGTTATCTGACAAACTTAATTTTTTATATAAATTATATATTCATTTAATAAGTGACAATAGATAATTAATAAGTATTGTTGAGAAATTAATAAGTAAAGTTATGTAATTAATAAGTAATTTGATTGTTTTTTTTTTCGAAACAACAATTGAACAAGTCTTGTTATGGTATTAACAAGTTAAGCTATGCAATTAATAAATATTGTTACGTAATTAATAAGTAACGTTGCATTATTAACAAGTAATAAAGTTCAGTTGAAAGAGTTATGGATTCAACGAGTAAATTCAAATAATTACAAGTCGTATTAAAGTATTAATAATGATAGTTACGCGATTAACAAGTAATGTAATTCTGTTGTGAGAATCACAAACTTAACAAAGAGAGTTAAATAATTGATAAGTCCTATTAAGATATTAACAAGTATAATTACACGATTAATAAGTAATTTATTTTTGTTGCAGAAGTCGTAAGGTTAACAAGAAAAGTTAAGTAATTAACAAGTCTTGTTAAGGTATTAACAAGTAAAGTTACCCAATTAATAAGTAAAGTAATAATCAAATGATTTGAAAATAAAATTTATCATATATATAATTTTATACATTATATGATTGAATGAGTTAAGTGACTTAATGATTTAAAATTTTTTGGTGAACCAAGGAGTCTTGGGTTCTACACTTACCTTGGCCACTTTTAAATAAATTAATTTTCCATAATGCTTCAGCCACCACTGACGGTGGTCTAGCTGGTGGCTGGAGCTGTGGCGACGAAGGGCCATTGGCTGCCCTTGTAGACAAAGCTTTTGTCACGGGTGACGATGGCTAGTGATTTTTTTTAAAATATTTGAAGTGAGAGTATTTTAGTCTTTTTCACTTTTAACTTATTTTTAATTTAATCCCATAGGACTAAACTGATATTTTAAAATTTTTTGGGAGCCACCTGAAAATATGTTGCTTCCCTAATCCTTAAATGAAATTCTCTCTAATTTAAATCTCATTCCTCTGCTCTTATTTATAAAGCAGAGAGGAAAAAAAATTAATTCTATTTATAGAACACTTATTAATTTTTAATATTTTTACTGTATTAAATGTCTTGAATAAAAATATTAATAATAAAATTTAAAAATATTTATTAAAATATATTAAAAATAACTTATAAATAAAATAAATTATATGTTCAAATTTTTAATAATTAAATTTAAAACAATATAGCCCTCACAGTTAATTGTGGAATTAATGTCTGTTAGCGGGCCCCACATGTCTTTTTTTTTTTTTTTCAGCCACCCGCTCCATTTCTCACTCCTCCATTGTTCATGTCGGTCTCCCCTAGTGTGCGTCTTCGTTCACGCCATAGATCTTTCCCATGGGGGCGGCTAAATGAGGAGCAGTGTTCCTCCTATTGTTATAAGTTTGCAGGGCCTCTTTAGGGATCGTGTTGATCCTGACAGGACATAATGGACTTCACCATTCCTAATCCTGACCTTCCCTTCCCACACTGCTGTGAAAGAAAACAAGAGTGAACAACCCAACCGACGCTTCACTCGCCACCACCAGACCGTTGAACTCTTCGTCCATCTCCTCGATCCCTCGAAACTTCTGCAGCTTCTTCCTCTCTCCGTCGTGGTCCCTTCGAGTTCTGTGTGTTGGGAAGAAGGAGGGAGCCGACGCCGTGGGGCTGCTTAGGCTCAGTGACAGTCGCCATTCAATTGTTTTCGTCATTTGATGCGGATGCTTACTGAGCTACTAACTTTTACATATTTAGAGCTGAGAGGATATTGATCTACATAATGACTGAGGCCTCATTGGTGATGTAAAACTTCTATTGCAGCGGGAGTGGCATGTTGAGTTATGTCATGTTGATCGAAAAGATAATAAGGAAGCAGATCTCCTTGCGAAAAGAGCCTCGTCTCTCTCATTTGGATTCCATTATATTGTCGCCGAGGCGCTTGATGAGCCGCTGTTAGGAGCTTCTTGATTTTGAGATTCGTTTTTCATTTATTTAATTTCCTTTCCTTTTGTATCAAAAAAAGAAGGAGAAGGAGAAGGGGAGAGAGAGAGGGCAAGACGGCTGGAGCGGGGGGAGAGGGAGGAGGAGAAAAGAGAGAGAAAGGAGGGAGAAAAGAAAGTGAAAGCAAAACATAATGGGGCCCACCAGGTGTCAGTGTAAACTACCAGCGTTAATCTGAAATAAACCGGGAAGGTATTGTCGCATATTTAATTATTTAAAATTTAAAATATATTAAACATGAGTATACCCAAGATTCATATCATTCTCTACTTATAGTTTAAAATTTAAATTGTAAATTAACTTTATTTTTTCATGGTTATTTGATTGAGTCATTCGAGCGTTGTCAAGCCCTATTTTTTTAAAAAAATGTTGTCTGTATTCACACTTATTAGACTCAATTTTATACTAGATTTTTTTAGCACATTCAATTAAGAACCTTTCAAGAAATTAAATAATGAAGAAACCTCCAAGAATTTTCCTATATATTATATAAGAGCAACGAAATTTTAGGAACAAAAAGGATCTTTTTTGCGTCTAAACCATACCCAAGTCGAAATTTTACTGGTTCATGCCTGATAGTCATGGTTGCATATTTTAATATTACTTCTCTATCTTAAAAATCAAGTCATGCTTAATTAATTTTATAGAGACTAAAAAAAGCAGTTAAAAGTAAGTTAACTCGTTTACTTTGTAAGAAAATTATTTTCCAATGTTATCCCAATGAATTCAAACATAAGATTAGTTATAATGAATACTCACTGTATTCTAGCCAAAGGTAAATTGAGAAAAAATTAATACCCTACGAAATATCAAATATAATTTATATTTTAAAATAAGAAAAGTTCAAAAAAAAACTTACATTTTAAGAAGGAGTAATGGCATGGCGTTTTCAATTATAGAAAACTCGTTAATTATTGGGTTTTTATCCTTGTGGTTTAAAATCATTGGTAGTATTTTTTAGGATTGTTAGGCAAAAATAAAAGGAAAGTGTCACGAGGCGTGTCTGAGACGTGGGATCTTAAAAGAAAGATCCCTTGTAAAGCTTGCCTTTTTGACTTTGGCTTTAGCCTCTTTGGTGTTGGCTCCTGTGACTTTGGCTCCAGTGATTCCAGCCCCTATGGCTTTTGGCCCTTCTGGTGGTAGCCCTAGTGGCTTTAGCTCTTATAGCTCCAGCCTCTTTGGTGTTAGCCCCTATGGTTTTAGCCCTTGTGGCTCTGACCCCTGTAGCACTAGTCCTTGTAGCTCCAGCCCCTTTGCTGCTGGCCCTTGTGGCTCCGACTCTAATGGTTTGTCCCTTCTGGTACTGACCCTCTTGGTGCTAGCCCTTGTGGTGCTGGCCCTTGTGGCTCTAGCCCCTCTAATGTTGGCTCTTTTGACTTCGACCCTTATGGTTCCAACCTCAGTGGCTCTGCTATCCCTTGTGGTTGCAACCCCTCTAATGTTAGCCCATATAGTTCTGGCCCCAATGGCTCTGCTGGCCCTTATAGTTCTAGCCCCTTTGGTGCTAGCCCCTATGGTTTTGGCCTTAGTGGCTCCGCTAGCCCTTGTGGCTCTGGCTTCCTTGGTGCTGGCCCCCATGGTTTCGGCCCCAATAGTTTCGCTAGCTCTTGTAACTCTGGCCCCTATGGCTCGTACCCTAGTGGCTCCGCTAGCCCTTGTGGCTGCAGTCCTTTTGGTACTAGCTCGTGTGGTTCTGACCTTAGTGGCTCTGCTAGCCCTTGTGGCTCCACTCCCTATGGCTCCTGTGGTTTTAGTCCTAGTGGCTTCGTTGACCCTTGTGGCTCCGACTTCCTTGATGCTGGCCCCTATGGTTTTAGCCCTTATGACTCTGGCTCCTTTGGCGTTGCCTAACCCTTATGGCTTCGGCTCTTTGGTGTTAGCCTGTGTAGTTCCGGCCCCTCTGGTGCTGGCCCTAGTGGCACCACTGGCTCTTATGGTTTTGACCCCTTTGGTGCTAGCTCCAATGGCTCTGGCCCTTCTGGTGCTAACCCCAGTAGCTCCAGGCCCTCTAGTATCAGCCTCAATGGCTTTGACTCTTTTGGCAATGGCCTTAGAGGCTCTAGCCCCTTTAGTGCTGGCCACTGTGGCTCCACTGGCCCTTGTGGCTTTAGCCTCTATGGTTAAGTAGGCTTACTATTGAATTAAACTTGCCATTTATCCTTTGAGAGATGTTATAGTAGTCCTCGTTGTTGATCTTTTAGTTGAAGGGCACATTTAGAGACCACCCCTAAGTCCATCTATTCTCTAAAGGTGCAAGCCAATTGGAGCTTGCTTAGGCAATGGTTTAGACAGCATAGCAGAGATATTCCTTAATCCATCCTTTATAGTTTGTAACATAGCTCTTTTTCTCTCGTTAGCTCAAGACTCAACTCTATTATTTCCAACAATATATCGATTCTTAGGTGTCCTAGACATTCCGTTCACAGGAGTCCCACCAAGCACGCCAAAAATTGTTAGGCAAAAATGAAAGGGGAGTGTCGTGAGGCGTGCCAGAAACACAGAGTTTCAAAAGGATGGAAGAACATGATTTCTAATTGTAACATCCTGATTTTTATATAATAAAGAAATTGTGGAATTTAGGTTTTGAGGAAAAAATGATAATAATAGGAATTTATATTATTTGAGGTTATTTAGAAATAATATTATCGTTAAATATTTAATTATGAATTTAAAAATTTAAATTTAAAACTACATAAGCAATATTTAGTTAAGATATAATATATAAATAATTTTGTTATGTGTGTGTTAAAAAAAAGAGAAGGTAGAAGGAACAAAAAAAAAGGGGGTGGAAGGTTATTGTTTTTAAGTCCCACGTTGGTTAGATGAGGGAAGAGAAGAGGTGCCTTCATGTATAAAAAGGAGGGGGTATGTGCATTAGGAAGCATGAGAGGCTAAAATGCAATTTAGAGGAAATTGCAACTTATGGCCCAAAGGTTTGAATAATTAAATTCAGACCTATAGTTTTTTTTAATATAATTTTGGGACTCACAATTCCATTTTTATATCATTTTTTTCTCTTCCTCTCACGTTGCTCGGCGTTTTCTCACAAGGGGGGATTATTTTCTTTTTCTTCAGGTATGTTCTAACTTTCCTGTTTAGATTAGCATTTAAAAAAAATATTTAATTACAAAATTAATTTTATAGTTATTTTCTAAATAGTATTAGCTTTCTAGTGATATAATTATTTTGTAGGATAGAGTAAATATTCTGATTAAGATTTTTCTATAGGATAGTTAATTTGATGATTTGATAGATTAAAAATATAGGTTAAAACTCTTAGGGATATAATAAATATTATAGAATATTTTCTTGAGGTTGAAACTCATGTTTAAGAATTTTTGAGTTAAAATCTAGATCTATATGGTTGAATTTATGTGCAATCTGAGATGTAGGGATAAACCTATGATTATTAAATATTTATTTAAATATGAATAGGTATTTTTGAGGTTATAGAAAGGTGATTTGAGACTTCAGTATAATTTTAAAATTTTTAATTTATTTTTGGACGAATTTTTAGAATATAGAAGGATGAAATTGTGATACTAGAAGTGATTTGAGGATAAAAAAAATAGTTTATTAGGGTATGAGAATTTTAGAAAAGAATTTGGGAAGTTAAATGAGGCATAAATCTTAAATTAGTGTTAATATGGATTATAGATCTAAGACTTTCTAACTATTTAAATTAGAGTTATTTATTTTAATGTAAAATTAATATATAGTATTGTGAAATAATTATGTAGATTATATTGAAAGATAGTGGTGAAAAAGGAGTTGTGAAGGGGAACTTGTTATTCAAGACACAAGGTAACCATTATTAATGTGTTGTGATGGGTGTGTTTGTGAATGGTTATGTGTTGTTTTGTTGTTTGGAAAAATTATGAATTATTGAAAATAAATACTGTTATATACTTCTGTGAAATCATTGCCAAGTGGGTTAAAAATTTATTTTGTTTATCATGATGAGATATTATTGTTCGGATATATTTCTGTTTGGATATTTGAATGATGCATGACTTGTCAGGGTATTTTAATGTATGGTGTTAATAGGAATTTCTGTTCGGTTAATTATTACCACGTGGTAAGCCCTCATTGGACCCAATGAGTGGCGTGTCGCTTGGTCCAACTCACCTTTGGCCAGGTGATTTGGCGTCCGAGCATGGCGAAAGGAGGATATAAGGTGCAGTCATGTAAATTAAATACTTGTTCGGTTTGTTTGAAAATATTGTTCGGTTAAATGTTTTGTGTGCCCACTTAGCAATCGCATGATTAGTTACATCCGCATGCATCATTACATATTATTTTTTGGTTACTGGGACTTTTAAGTCTCATTCCCCGTGATTAACATTTTTACAAGAGCGAGTTCGGCCGAGAAAGCACCAGAGGTGTAACTATGGTGTATGAGATACCATCTTTTACGTTACCTCTTATTTTGGATTATACAATGTATCTTGTGCCAACTTAGGACATATCTTCTTTGTGAAGCATGTAAACTCTAATCCTTTTTATTAAAAGTATTTATATGACCAAGAGGATTATGTCTGTCCCTTTTGATTCATGACCTGATTTGAATAACATGCTATGAGGATCATGTCTGTCCCTCATGGTTTTAATTACTTTTGAGATATTTTAAAACCTGTGGTATATTGTCTTGGATGTATCATGATAGAAATTTTTCTACCATGATAAGGGTATGATAAGAGTTCAATGAAAAAAAAAAGAAAAAAAATGATTTGTTGAATTAATAATTTGCGAAAAATCGGTTTGAATTAATAACTATGGTGTATGAGACACCATCTTTTACGTTACCTCTTATTTTGGATTATACAATGTATCTTGTGCCAACTTAGGACATATCTTCTTTGTGAAGCATGTAAACTCTAATCCTTTTTATTAAAAGTATTTATATGACCAAGAGGATTATGTCTGTCCCTTTTGATTCATGACCTGATTTGAATAACATGCTATGAGGATCATGTCTGTCCCTCATGGTTTTAATTACTTTTTGAGATATTTTAAAACCTGTGGTATATTGTCTTGGATGTATCATGATAGAAATTTTTCTACCATGATAAGGGTATGATAAGAGTTCAATGAAAAAAAAAGAAAAAAATGATTTGTTGAATTAATAATTTGCGAAAAATCGGTTTGTATTTTTGAGGATATTACACTAATCAAATGTGAGGAACCCAAATTCCCTTACCACAGTTCACCCTAATATGAGAATGCAAAGTAAAAAAAATTAATGTAAATGCAGAAGAGTAGATATACATTAATTAAGGAAAGAGGTGGTGGGGCTATGCCAGCCATATAATGAAAAATAAAGACTAAAATTACATAATAAAAGGGAAAATAAAATAAAATAACAAATTTGAAGTCTGAGAATTTGACTAATAGTTTGTTAATATTGATGATAATTGTTGAGAAATAGCTTTTCTATTTATAAATGATCCTGACTTGATATCCAAGCCTCATGATCGCTAATTTTTTTGAATTTAAAAACCACTTCCTCTATCATGGTTACTTATCATGGGTGGAGTGTGAATGACTTAGTAGCTAAAGTTTTATAAATATTTTCTTTTAATTATTTTGAAACCAATTAAGTTGAATTGAGCTTGGACTTTCAAATTCAAAATTTGGGTACAAACAGAGATTCAGTTATCTAATTCTCTAATTATTTGATCCTTGTGTTTTCAATCAAGCTATTTTTTGGGATTAAGCTATCTAATTATGGATATATATATATATATATATATTAAAAAAAAACTGTATAAACACCTCAACAAAGATGAAATCCATAGGGAAATCTTGCTAACCACACCATTCTCTAATTAACACTCTAATTATTATCATATTACCACTATATCCGAATCCGAAGTTGAAAAGCATGGCAGAAAGTCTGGTGTTGTTCATACTGGACTGAATTGCATCTCTATTGCAAAAGAAGGTGAGGTGTCCGCACCACCTTAAGGCCAATTCAATGGTGGTGGTTGATGCTTTTGAGGACAAAGACCCTGAACTTAAAGTTTAGGTGAAGCAAGTCAGAGAGGTAGCTCATCACGTACATGGAAGACCTCTTTGATGGGTTCACGTACATGGAACATCAGAGGCAGATTCGAAATCATCTCAAAATTTCATCCCACCATAACTGAGTATACATCGAGGTTTGATCGTTGTTGGAATATTACTCAGTTAATTAGCTCCAACCAAAGACAATCAAGGCTAATGAATTTTATTTCTTACAGTATTAACGCCTCTTGTATTTTGAGTTTAAATATGTATAACTTATTTAATATTGTCAACTAGGATTATGTTTTGGTATATTTGTACCATTTAACTGTTTATTTTGATTGGTGATATCTTGAACCCTAGAATATGAGTTATGTGCGAGGAAGCATATGTACAGGGCCAAAAACTGATGTACGTGTTATAATTATATGGATGATTGTGAATAATTATAATTACATTTAATGATGGAAACCTCCCCGGCTGATTTTGGAAATCATGAGGTTAAGGGTTGAATTTGAGTTATATATTGTATTTGATTGCAGTAATGTATTTGCATAGATTGTCTTAAGTCTCTTAAATGTAATCTATGAGTTTATGTTTTAATTATGAGTTTACCCAAAATCATACCCAAAATCATGAGTTTGACAACCTTGATTTTATGAATAAAAATAATTTATCTAATCAAGTTAGATCACTGATTCTCGTTGCTGGTATAAGAAAAAAAGATCACCGGCACTGGTTTGGGTCTCATATGAAGTCAGGTGATATACTCCCTTCGTTAAAAAATATAAAGTATTTTTTAAGAAGTTGGATATTAAAAAATATAAAATATTTTTAATCTTTCAAAGTGTAATTATTATCTGTTTTTTAAAAGTGTCCC
This sequence comes from Prosopis cineraria, assembly GCF_029017545.1. Taxonomy (NCBI): domain Eukaryota; kingdom Viridiplantae; phylum Streptophyta; class Magnoliopsida; order Fabales; family Fabaceae; genus Prosopis; species Prosopis cineraria. Next base: position 9,315 of record NW_026555928.1, on the reverse strand, counting down.
TATTAATAATGACTTTATATTTATTATAGAGTGTTTAATAGAAGTAAATATAAAAAGATAGAATTAGTTGAAAAGTAGACAATAACTTTATTAAGGGGTGAGATTTGATTAAAAATATTTTGTATTTTTGAAAGGAGGGAGTATGTCTCTTGATATCATTATTTCAGAATATTAATTCCGTTGCTCTTGGTTGTTGAAGGCATCAGGTTCTTTTATGTTCTTTTGTAAACTCTTTCCCTCTCTATCTATCCCTCACCTGTAAAACCTCCTCCATCCCTTTCACTCTTCCATTGTAAGCTCTTTCGCTCTCTCTCTCTCTTTTATTAATAATAATTTTGCTTTTATAATTCATTCCAATATGAAAGAAGCAGAAAAACCTTTTTGGTTTTTCTATTATATGAGAGTACCATGGATTATGAGCTGGTGCTCTTCGGTAATAGATCAAAGACTACCTTGCCCTTCCATTTATTATCTTGTAAGAATCTTCAAGGTAAAATGGTGGGATAAATATATTCAAAATTATGCGGGCAAAGAAGCAGTCATAAGAAAAATTCAAGGATTATTGAAACAAGTAACCCAACAAGTAAAGTAAAAGATAGAAGCATCAACATCCTTTCAAGCAGAAAAAACGAAGATAATTTTACAGTTGGTAGCAGCAAAAACAAAAGAAGAGTGGGCCACTTTACATATTCTTACCGAAAATGATAGATATCAAGTAAAAACATGGCATTCAATTAAAATAGAAGGAGAAACTCAAATAACTTATTTAGATAATATTGCTCAACTCATATATGCAATTAAAAAACATTTTGTAGGAGAACCAACTGGAATACAAGAAAAATATTTAACTGAATTAATGAATCTGCGATGTCCAACTCTTGCAGATTTTAGATGGTATAAAGATAATTTTATACCAAAACTTTTTCAAAGACAAGATGCTAATTCGGAAATCTGGAAAGAAAAATTTATTTCCAGATTACCAAAGCTCTTTGCTGAAAAAGTTAAAAATGAAATAAAAATAAGGCAAGGATTAGGAACTATAAATTATAATAACTTAACATATGGAGAAATAATACAAATTATAAATATAACAGGATTAAAATTATGTAATGATATTAAAATGCAAAAGAAAATATACAATGAAACAAAACAAGGAAAACTTGAATTAGGAGATTTTTGTGAACAATATGGTTTTGAAAAAATACAAGCTCCTTCAAGAAGAAAAAAGAAAAAACATTATATAGAAAAATATAAACCTCATTATAAGAAAAAACCATATAAATATTTTTCCAAAAGAAATAAATATAAGACTTATAAAAAAGATAAAATCCAAAATAAAAAATATAAAGAAATTGTTTGTTATAAGTGTGTAAGATTTGGGCATTATGCCTCTAAATGTAAATTAGAAAAGAAAATTAGAGAATTACAGATAAGTGAAGAAAATAAACAAAATCTACTTAGAATAATGTTAGAAGATAATTCTTCTGAATCTTCTGAATCTAATTCAGAAATATCTGAAGAAGAAGAAGAATTAGAAAAAATTTTTAATATTAATATAGATACATCCTCTTCAGAATATTCTTCTGAAGATGAATGTCAAGGTAAAGAAATTTGTAATTGCTCAGAAAAATTACAAATAAATACCTTAGACAAAGAAAATTTAAAATTTTTAATAGAAATAATAGATAAAATTCAAGATGAAGATATAAAAAATCAATATTTATTAAAAATAAAAGATATTATAGATAATGAAGAAAGAAATAATTCCTTTTCCTAACCCATGACTTCTTACATTTGTTGTCGGTCCATAATTGCTTCAACTTTTTCTTTTCTTTTTGCCTGCAATTTTGCTTTCCCGTGATTTTTGGTTGTCTTGTTGTTTGCCTTTCCGTCTTCTTTTCTTGTGACCCTTGTCTGCTTTTCTTCTTTCCGTCCTTTATTTTCTTCTTTCGGCGTCCCTTTGTTGATTGCTATTTCTTTTTATGAGCAACAAGTTGAAAGTCTTTATAGTCGGCGCCATAAAGTTCTTGCTCTATATCTGTTTCTTCATTTGTCTCTTCTTCTTCTGTATTATTTGGATGAGTGGATGATGACGCTACTTCTTCAGATACTACTTGAGAAGCTACATCATTGATTAAAGTGGCCCACTCTTCTTTTTCTTTTTTAGCTTTAAAGTTTTGATGGGTTTTTTGAATTCTAAACATAATTCTATATTGTACAACCATATATGTAGTTCCTTTAGCCCATGTTCCTTTACTTCCCATTTCCATAACTAATGATTCTTTACAGTTATGATCTTTTAATCTAGTTACATAATTTGGAAAACAATCAAAATATATAGGTCCTTCAAATAAATTTGATTGTATAATCCCTACTATTGATTTTTGAAATTCACGTTCTTGTCTTCTATCTCTTAAACATATAAATATAGGTTCATCTAAACCTAATCGAAAATTGGGTTTAACTGCAACTTGTATCATACCTATGTGCATCCAGTTATATTTTTCTTTATATTTCTTTATGGTTTCATCAAGTATCATATATATATATATTGTCTTTCTTTATTAATTCCTATTTCTTTTTCTATAGTTTGAGTTACATAAGAAAAATCAAAACTAGTAACTTTATATATTTCTTTTTCTTTAAATGTTGGCATTAACCAGTTGGTCAATAATTCCTGTATAGTTTCTATAGTTATTTCAGATTTGCCAGAAATTTGGTTATCACTTAGTTCTTCTAATTGGTCAGGTTCATTTATTTCCTTATTACTCTTAAGGCTTAGACTCATCCATCTATATTCCATTCATATATTGAAGAGCCATCATAATGAGATGCAGACATAGTATATCTCTCTTCAAATTGAAGATCCGGGAGTGTTGGTCTCGGATAATAATTTTTTATATTTTTATATTTAGTTTTTGGATTAAATTTTACTTTATTTATTTTCATTTCTTCTGTTTGCCTATTAATAACATTTATTGTTTCTTTAAAACTTAAAGATTCTAATTTTTTACGAATGTCCTGCAATAAGTCTATTTGTTTATCTTTCATATCCCATTTTTTTAAAGTCATATTTTTTGCTTGTTCTGCAGATATAGCTTCATATTTAAATATTGGTCTTTGAGGATTTATAGCTAATTTTTCAAGAATATTTTGTTGTATATTATTATTTTCTAATTTGTCTTCTATTCTATCTAATTGTTGTCCTAGGCTGTGAATAGCTATATTTGAATAATTGTTTTGTTGAACAATTTTCTATAATTCTTTATTTGACTATATGGATTTCCTTTAGATTCTTTATGTGTAATGCTTATAGATTAAGAGGCTACAAGAATATATTCATAATATATTCTGTCTTTTTTGGAATGTTGAGGAATGAAATTCCAGTTTCCTTCAATTGGGTGAGAAGGAAATATGGCTTGAATTGTGTCGGCTATATTTTGTTTTCTGAATTTTGGTTCTACTAGGCAAACATTCATGATGAATTCTTTTGGAATATATTGACTATACTCTATTTTCTTTGAAGAAGAGGCTTCTTTTTGACTTACTATCTGGTTATATGTCTTTGGCTTAAGAGATTTGTCTGATACATAATCTCTTATAGTCATAAGTCGATATGGCTTTTGAGGAGTATTTGGCTGTATGGTGGCTTTTCCTTTTCCTTTATCCTTCTTACTCATCTTTAACTTTTTCCTATAAGAATTCTCTTGTTAAAAAATCTGATAAAGAATTTTCTTTTCCTTTTATAAACTGAATTTCAAAATCAAAACAAGATAAAATTGCTTGCCATCTAGCAAATATCTGTTTTGAAACAAAATTTTTAACATCTTTTTGTAAAACGTCTTTTGCTGCTTTACAATCAACTTTTATTAAAAACTTTTGATTTATTAAATCTTCTTGAAATTTTGAAATACATAAAACAATTGATAAAATTTCCTTTTTTATGATGGAATATCGCTGTTGAGCCTGTGACCAAATTCCAGAATGATATCTTACTATTTTTTCTTTATCATTTTCTACTTGCTTTAAAATTCCTCCATATCCTATTTCTGACGCATCTGTTTCCACTATTTTAAAAGCTAAGGGGTCAGCTATTCCTAGACATGGTAAATGTTTTACTTGAACCTTTACTTGTTGTACTATTTTTGTCATATTAGCTGTCCATTCTGGCGGATTCTTTTGAAGTCTTTTAAAAAGTGGGGCAATTATTGTCCTAATTTGTGGCACAAAGTCAGCAACATAATTAAGACATCCTAAAAATCTTTGTAACTGTTTTTTATCTAATATTTTATCAAGGAATTTATCAGCAAATTCTATAACTCTACTGGTAGGTTTTATACTTCCTTGATAAATTTCCATACCAAGAAACTTAATTTTGGTTTGAAATAATTTCATTTTCTTAGATGATATTACTAAACCATTTTTCTTAATAGTTTCAAAAAATTGATTTAAATGTTTAAAATGATCTTCTATTGAATTTGAAAATACTAATATATCATCAATATAGACTATTGTGAATTTTGTAAATGGGTTTAAATATCATTCATTATTTGCTGAAATTCTAAAGGAGCATTTTTTAATCCAAATGGCATTACATTCCATTCGTAATGACCAAAAGGTACTGTAAAAGCAGTTTTATATCTATCTTGTTCATTTATTAAAATTTGATAATATCCAGATTTCATATCAAACTTTAAAAATATTGATGCATTAGATAATCTTCCTAATAAATCTTTCTTATTAGGAATAGGGTATCTAATCCATTTTAAAACTTTATTCAAAGGTTTGTAATTTATTACTAATCTTGAAGCTCCTCTTTCTATTTCTGTAGAATTTTGGACATAAAAAGCAGAACAACTCGGACTTATCCATTAAAATATTATTTTCTTTCTAGCTATTTTAGTAATTATACCTTCTATTCCAACTTTAAAAGGTATAATTTGTTCCAAAAATGGAGTTCCTAAAATAGCGGGTTCACTTAAAGTTTTTACTAACATGAATATGTTTTTAAAACATATTCCTTAATTATAAATATGTGCATTTGATAATTTATATTTTATATCAAGACGGGAATTGTTTGCTGTATCAATTTTGACTTTTTTAATTTCAGGAAAACTCACTAGGCACCTCCCCGTATTTTCCCGGAAACGAATTAATTGAAGGGGAATATTTTTTACTGAGGTACTCCTTGTCTTCAGGCTAACCGGCCCCGTCGGGGAAGCCAATTAGAAAAAAAATGTAATTATCGTATTTTATTTTTACAGCTCATACAAAAATATAAAACAGTAAAATATGTCCCCAATCCTCTCATTGAGGAGCATTCACATGGCAACAGTTCCATCTTTGCTTAAAAATTCATGCTGGATGAAAAAAAAAATGAAACCGTGAGATAAAGTATAGTTTTAGAGGAATATTTTTAATAATTTTTCTATAGTTATATGAATAATTGGGTTAAAAAATAGGATGTCACCGATAGTGGTAGTTCGGGTTACTTGAGCATCATTTCAAATTTTATCCTAATCTTTGATTTAAATTATCAATTAATAGCGAAATATAAAAGTATATTATAAATATAAATTTCTTATATATTCTTTATATTTTTTAAAATTAATATATTAAATATATGATTCTAATTTAAATATTTTTACTTTTTTATAATTATAGATAATTATTATCTTATGATTTTTTAGATAGTAAGATTATTTTTAAAAAAATTTAAAAATATACCCAACAAATATTATTTTCATCAATTTGGCCTGAAAACCCCTGCTCCAATGAATCCACAATCTCAATGGTACCATGAAAAACACTCGGCAGGTAGTGACCTTGTTACCTAATGGCTTAACGAGGACATCTAGTGTAGTCAAAGTCTCAAACGCGTCCTTGAGGGAAACCAGGGTAAAATATATATATATATATATATATATATAAAAGCACCTAATCAAAGAGGGAAGCCATCAGAGAAAACCAAGCATCATTCTCTGAGCTCTTCAAATAATTCCAATCTATAATCTGAAGCAAAAGGGCCACCCAGAAGTTGAAAAGAAATGGCCGAGAGTGCAGTGTCGTTTCTACTGAGCAAGCTGACTTCCATACTCGAAGAACAAGTGCAGCTGCTGAGTGGAGTTCACAAAGAGGTTCAGTTCATCAAAGATGAACTAGAGCGCCTCAGTGCCATCTTAAGGGTGGCTGATTCTTTGGAGGACGAAGACCCTGAACTCAAAGTTTGGGTGAAGCAAGTCAGAGATGTGGCTCATGACATGGAAGATGCCATAGATGAGTTCACTATTCGCCTTGTGAGTCATCGTGAGCAAGGCCAAAATTCTTGTCTCAGCAGGTTTTCTTCCGCCATCAAGGCTCTCAGAGCTCGGCATTGGATTGCTTCTGAGATTCAAGAGATCAAAGGCAGATTGGAAAACATCTCAAAGGGTCGTTGCAACATGACTGAGACTGGATCAAGCTTCCGTAATCAGTATACATCAAGGCTTGATAGCCAAGACGATGCGCTTTTGCTTGATGAAGCTGACCTTGTGGGTATTGAGAAGCCTAAAAAGCATTTAATTGACTTACTTTTCGAGGAGGAACCTGGAAGAGTAGTGATTCCTATTTATGGAATGGGAGGATTGGGGAAAACCACGCTGGCAAAGCAGGTCTATGATGACCCAAAAGTGAAGAAGCTTTTCAGGATGCACGCATGGGTCACTATTTCCCAATCTTTCAAGATCCATGAGCTCCTAAGAGAGCTGGTTCAACAGCTCCATAAAGTTATAGGAAAAACAGCTCCTGCAGAAGTTGGCACCATGAAAAGTGGCAGTCTAAAGGAGGTGATCAAGAGTTTGCTTCTGCAAAGAAGGTACCTGATCATCCTGGATGACATTTGGCGAGTAAATGCATGGGATGCTATTCAACATGCTTTGCCTAACAACAACTATGGCAGTAGAATCATACTCACAACTCGGAATAAGGATGTAGCAGCTTATTCTTGCACCAAATTCCATGATAAGGTCTATAACTTGGATTTTTTGCCTCAGCATGAATCATGGTCTCTTTTTTGTAACAAGACCTTTCGAGGGAATCCATGTCCTCCTCATTTGGAGGAGTCTTGCAAGTGTATCTTGAAAAGATGTGGGGGATTGCCTCTTGCAATTGAGGCAATCAGTGGTGTTCTGGCTTCAAAAGACAGAACCAACTTGGAAGAATGGTTGATTGTTTGTAAGAGTTTTGCATCTGAAATTGAAGGCAACGACAAACTGGAGGATACAAAGAAAGTGCTTTGTTTAAGTTTCAACGATTTGCCATATTATCTTAAATCATGTTTGTTGTACCTAATCATCTTTCCAGAATTTTATGCTATTGAACGTATCAAGTTGATTCGGTTGTGGATAGCTGAAGGATTTGTCAATGGAGAAGAAGGAATGACACCAGAAGAAGTTGCAGAGAGTTATCTGAAGGAGCTCCTGAATAGGAGTTTGATACAAGTGGTAGAGAAACACAGTGATGGCAGGATCAAGACTTGTCGTATCCATGAGTTTCTACGGGAGATCATCAATTTAAAGTCAAGAGATCAGAACTTTGCAACAATAGCCAAAGACCAGGACATAATCTGGCCAGAGAAAGTTCGTCGTCTATCAGTAATGAATAGTTTACAGAACATACAGCAAACTAAGACCTCATTCCAACTACGTTCTCTGCTATTGTTTGCTTTATCTGATTCACTGGGTCATTTCTCCATATCTACATTATTTTCAAATAATTGCAGGCTACTTAGGGTGTTACATTTGCAGGATGCACCTTTGGAGTCGTTTCCTGCAGAGATTGTCAACCTTTTCCACCTCAAGTATCTAAGCTTGAAGAGTACGAAGGTGAAAAATATCCCAACCTCCATCAAGAAGCTTCAAAATTTGGAGACATTAGATCTCAAACATTCCTATGTCACTGAATTACCACCTGAAATCTTGGAGCTGCATCAACTACGCCACCTCCTGGTGTATCGCTATAAGATTGAATCCTATGACAATTTCAACTCAAGGCGTGGTTTCAAGTTGCCAGGCTTGATTGGATGTATGCAATCTCTGCAGAAGCTTTGTTTCATAGAAGCAGACCAAGGAAGTCAAGACTTGATGGTTGAACTAGGAAAGCTAACCCAACTCAGGAGGCTGGGTATGAGAAAGCTGAAGAAAGAAGATGGGGCTGCTTTGTGCTCGTCCATTCAGAAGATGACCAATCTCAGGTCTCTGTCCATAACCGCAAGAAAAGATTATGAGATCATTGATATTCAGAACATAGCCAAGCCTCCTACATACCTTCGGCGATTGTACTTAAGAGGACGTTTAGAGAAGTTACCTAAATGGATTACCTCTCTCCAAAATTTGGTCAGATTGTATCTAAAATGGAGCAGTTTAAAGGAGGATCCTCTAATATATCTTCAAGATTTGCCCAATCTAATACAACTTGAGTTTCTGCAGGTTTATGTTGGCGAGAAATTGCATTTCAAACCAATGGATTTCCAAGTCTGAAGCTTTTGGGCCTCGATGATTTAACTAATCTGAAATCTATGCTTGTAGAGGAGGGGGCGATGGCTAATTTAAAAAGGCTGATCATCCAGCGATGCGGATCATTGAAGCAGGTGCCTTTAGGCTTAGAACATTTGACCAAGTTAAAATCAGTCGGTTTCCTTGATATGCCTGATGAACTGGTCATGGCAATACATCCCAAGGAGGTCAAGATCACTGGAGAGTAGACCACGTACCAGTTGTTCATTCAATCTACTGGAGGTCAGGTGGTTGGGATGTTTACTCAATAGAAACTTCAGGGGGAACACGAACAGAGAGTTCTTCTAGTTTTAGTGTCAATGACAAGTCATGAACTTCGTTCTCTCTGGGAATTCTAACTTGCCTACGAAATGTAAGGCTTCTTGTTGTTTGTTTTGTTTTTTATGAAATGTATCAAAAAGAATGACTGCAGAGTCATCTCTTTGCAAGTAAACCAAGATTGAAATATTCAGCTTATGGTTTTGCAACGCGTTCATGATTCCTTAAATTTTGAAATGCTTACAGAACAGTAAAGCCAAGGGATTAGCTGGTTTTTCATGTGATTCAGAAGCAGAGCCCCATGCGGTGAATTGATCAGTACGGCGGCAGCATAAAATCATGAATAATTCCTTTGTAATTACTCTTATCAAAATTCAAAATACGTATTCCTTAGTGAACAGGATATTTTTCCCAATGCTATTCACTTCTCTTCTTCAACTTCCTGCAGAATTTGACCTACTTGACCAGTGCAAGTAAAGCCGTGTCCTTTGAAGTATTTTTGTTG
>NW_026555927.1:45000-46045 GCF_029017545.1 Prosopis cineraria | reverse complement strand
TACGGGCAAGTGTTGGAAGGTCGGGAGAGCTCGGGCAAACCCGGGCTAGCGTTGGCAAGGCCCGGCAAAGCCCGTGGCCTGTGTTGTCAAGGTCATCGCAACTGTTGGCAAGGCACGGAAAAGCTCGGGCAAAACCTCGAGCAAGCGTGTTGGCAAATCTGCTGGCATGGCCCGGCCAAGGAGGTGCAAGGTCCGGCACGTCCAAGGCAAGTGCGGGCACGTCCGGACCCGCCACGGGCAAGTCCGGGCACGTCCTGGTACGTCCGGCCCCGCCACGGGCAAGTCCCGGCACGTCCAGGGCAAGTCCAGGCACGTCCTGGTGCGTCCAGACCTGCCACGGGGCAGGTCCAGGCACGTCCCGCACGTCCAGGGCAAGTCCGGCACGCGGGGCAAGTCCTGGCACGTCCTGGTGCGTCCGGACCTGCCACGGGCAAGTCCTGGCACGTCCGGGGCAAGTCCTGGCACGTCCTGGTGCGTCCCGGGCAAGTCCTGGCACGTCCAGACCTGCCACGGGCAAGTCCAGGCGCGTCCCGGCACGTCCTGGCACGTCCAGACCTGCCACGGGCAAGTCCTGGCACGTCTGGGGCAAGTCCTGGCACGTCCAGACCTGCCACGGGCAAGTCCTCCTGGCGGTGCAAAAAGAGTCCTACCCGTACCAAAATGAAATCTACTCGTTACATTTGTGATTTCTTGGTTTTATTAACTCAAACTCATCCCCCTTGACATGTTTGGGGGTCCGGCTGCCGGAGCCGCCGCCCGTGGCGGCCCGTGGAGGCCGCACTCTTCGGAGCAATCAAAAAAATCCTAGAAATTCTGTGGGTGTCCAAAAAATTATGAAACTTGGCAGTTTTCATCCTCATATCATGCCTAAAAGCCTGCAAAAAATCGCGCGAATCGGAGGTCTCTAGGTCCCTCAAAAGGGGCGTTGTCGTTTGAGCGAAAAGTATGTCTGTTCGTGCCAGAGTGGGAAAAAGCCCATATTGCTCTATAGGGGGGAGCTCCAACCCCCCCCTCCCCAGCCAGGTGGGGCCCGACCTGGCAGCGT
>NW_026555927.1:30000-32500 GCF_029017545.1 Prosopis cineraria | reverse complement strand
TCCAGGCACGTCCTGGGCACGTCCTGGCACGTCCAGACCTGCCACGGGCAAGTCCTGGCGGTGCAAAAAGAGTCCTACCCGTACCAAAATGAAATCTACTCGTTACATTTGTGATTTCTTGGTTTTATTAACTCAAACTCATCCCCCTTGACATGTTTGGGGGTCCGGCTGCCGGAGCCGCCGCCCGTGGCGGCCCGTGGAGGCCGCACTCTTCGGAGCAATCGAAAAATCCTAGAAAATTCTGTGGGTGTCCAAAAATTATGAAACTTGGCAGTTTTCATCCTCATATCATGCCTAAGAAGCCTGCAAAAAATCGCGCGAATCGGAGGTCTCTAGGTCCCTCAAAAGGGGCGTTGTCGTTTGAGCGAAAAGTATGTCTGTTCGTGCCAGAGTGGAAAAAGCCCATATTGCTCTTTAGGGGGGGGCACCCAGCCCCGGGGGGGTCCCACCCTACTTTTTTGTGGACCCTCAAGAACCACGCGCGCGCGCTCAGCGCTCAGCGCTTAAGCGCTTTAGCGCGTTGCGCGATGCGCGTTTAAATATATAATGGAGGTCCGGGCAAAGCTTGGGCAAAACCCCGGGCAAGCGTGTGGCAAATGTTGGCATGGTCCGGGCAAGCGCGTGGCATGGTCCGGGCGAGCATGTGGCAAGGTCCGGGGGAGCTCGGGCTCAGCCTCGGGCAAGCGTTGGCAAGGTCCGGGCAACGCCCGCGGCCTGTGTTGGGAAGGTCGTCGTAACTGTTGGCAAGCCCCGGGCAATGCCCGCGGCCAGTGTTGGCAAGGTCCGGGAAAGAGTTGGAAGGTCCGGGCAAAGCCCGTGGCCAGTGTTGGCATGGGGTCGAAGGTCTGGGAAAGCTAGGGGATAACCCCGGGCAAGCGTTTGGCAAGGTCCGGGCAAAGCCCGTGGCCGGTGTTGGCAAGGTACGGGCAAGGGTTGGAAGGTCCGGGAGAGCTCGGGCCAAACCCCGGGCTAGCGCTGGCAAAGGTCCGGGAGAGAGTTGGAAGGTCCGGGCAAAGCCCGTGGCCTGTGTTGGGAAGGTCGTCGCAATTGTTGGCAAGCCCCGGGCGACGGCCGCGGCCAGTGTTGTCATGGTCCGGGCGAGCGTGTGGCAAGGTCCGGGCAAAGCCCGTGGCCGGTGCTGGCATGGTACGGGCATGGGGTGGAAGGTCTGGGAAAGCTAGGGGATAACCCCGGGCAAGCGTCGGCAAGGTCCGGGCAAAGCCCGTGGCCGGTGTTGGCAAGGTACGGGCAAGGGTTGTAAGGTCCGGGAGAGCTCGGGCCAAAGCCCGGGCTAGCGCTGGCAAGGTCCGGGCAAAGCCCGTGGCCTGTGTTGGGAAGGTCGTCGCAATTGTTGGCAAGCCCGGGCGACGGCCGCGGCCAGTTTTGGCATGGTCCGGGCGAGCGTGTGGCAAGGTCCGGGCAAAGCCCGTGGCCGGTGCTGGCATGGTACGGGCATGGGGTGGAAGGTCTGGGAAAGCTAGGGGATAACCCCGGGCAAGCGTTGGCAAGGTACGGGCAAGGGTTGGAAGGTCCGGGAGAGCTCGGGCAAACCCCGGGCTAGCGTTGGCAAGGCCCGGGCAAAGCCCGTGGCCTGTGTTGTCAAGGTCATCGCAACTGTTGGCAAGGCACGGGAAAAGCTCGGGCAAAACCTCGAGCAAGCGTGTGGCAAATGCTGGCATGGCCCGGCCAAGGAGGTGCAAGGTCCGGCACGTCCAAGGCAAGTGCGGGCACGTCCGGACCCGCCACGGGCAAGTCCGGGCACGTCCTGGTACGTCCGGCCCCGCCACGGGCAAGTCCCGGCACGTCCAGGGCAAGTCCAGGCACGTCCTGGTGCGTCCAGACCTGCCACGGGCAGGTCCAGGCACGTCCCGGCACGTCCAGGGCAAGTCCCGGCACGTCCGGGGCAAGTCCTGGCACGTCCTGGTGCGTCCGGACCTGCCACGGGCAAGTCCTGGCACGTCCGGGGCAAGTCCTGGCACGTCCTGGTGCGTCCCGGGCAAGTCCTGGCACGTCCAGACCTGCCACGGGCAAGTCCAGGCGCGTCCCGGCACGTCCTGGCACGTCCAGACCTGCCACGGGCAAGTCCTGGCACGTCTGGGGCAAGTCCTGGCACGTCCAGACCTGCCACGGGCAAGTCCTGGCGGTGCAAAAAGAGTCCTACCCGTACCAAAATGAAATCTACTCGTTACATTTGTGATTTCTTGGTTTTATTAACTCAAACTCATCCCCCTTGACATGTTTGGGGGTCCGGCTGCCGGAGCCGCCGCCCGTGGCGGCCCGTGGAGGCCGCACTCTTCGGAGCAATCAAAAAATCCTAGAAAATTCTGTGGGTGTCCAAAAATTATGAAACTTGGCAGTTTTCATCCTCATATCATGCCTAAGAAGCCTGCAAAAAATCGCGCGAATCGGAGGTCTCTAGGTCCCTCAAAAGGGGCGTTGTCGTTTGAGCGAAAAGTATGTCTGTTCGTGCCAGAGTGGAAAAAGCCCATATTGCTCTATA